>NW_017306757.1:552485-560610 GCF_000935625.1 Nanorana parkeri | reverse complement strand
AAACTCTGGCTTCAGCCCTAATGGGCAATATTGCAGTGGACCGTTCATACGCAGCCCAGCTCACGCTCAACCTTCCTGCTTCTGTGGACATTCACACCATGAACCGAGGCTACCATTCCACTTAAAAGAACGGTGGTATTCCCTGGAGTCTCCCTCTCTATCTCAGTGTATCCCCACACTACAAAAACGCAAGTATCATGCACTGTGGCCAGTGATGAGAGAGTGACTTCATGCTCGCTGCAGATTCTGGGTTGATGACACAGAGTTAGAGGCTATGTTGTGAATACTACTGTCAGTAAAATTTGAATACAGTGATTTAAATTGAAATAATTTCTTTTGTGATTAGATGAACTTTAAGTTGGACGCTATCCGCAGTTGAGTTCCATACAGGTGTGTTTAATATCTCTATTTCTGTGTGAGATCTAACGCAAACAACAGAGATCTAACCTGATCTAACAAAGATCTAACCAACTGCATATGTTTTGTTCAAAAATTTTGATATGGGGGGGCTAACCCGGCTGAGGTAAACAACAAACATCAGTGCACCTCCACCATGTTTGACTGTAGGGACTGTATTTTTTTTCTTTAAAGGCCTCATTTCTTTTTCTTAAAACAGTAGAATGATGGGCTGCACCAAAAAGCAGTCATTTTGTTTCCTCTGTCTACAGCATATTCTCCTAAAATGATTTTGGCTTCCTCAGGTGAGTCTTGGCAAACTCCAATCTGGCTTGTTTATGTTTCTGTGTCAGCAGTGGGGTCCTCCTTGGTCTCCTACCATAACGTCCCTTTTCATTCAAATGGCGATGTATAGTGTGAGCTGACACAGTTGAACCCTATGCCTGAAGGTCAGCTTGAATTTGTCTGGAAGTTGATCGAGGGTCTTTATCCACTATTCGAACAATCCTTTCTTGCAATCTTCGATCAATTGGTCTCTTTTGTCCACGTCCAGGGAGATTAGCTACAGTGCCATGGGCTGTAAACTTCTTGACAATGTTGCACACAGTGGACACAGGAACATTAAGATCTCTGGTGATGGAATTGTAACCTTGAGATTCTCCATGCTTTTCCACAAAAACTTGGAATGCAATTATTTTCTGCAATTTAGAGAAGGTGCCAATAATTTTGCTCAGTCCAAATGTGCCAGTTTTGGCTTTTTTTCTCCACTTTTTTGTGTCATACTATTTGGGGGTTTTTAGTTGTTTTTTTTTGTGGTGGGCCATGGTAATGACCTGAAATATACAGCTACATTTAAAAAAATGTTTTTATACTATTTTGTGCCAGTTTTCCTTTGATAATACAAATCTGAGATGTCCATTAACATAGACCACCAAATTTGTCCTGAAAAAAACAAAGTAAAATTAATGGATCCTCTTCACTCTAACATGTTTAACCCAATAATGGACTTCGTCATAGTCTAGGACTAATATGACTAAGCCCATTATTGGTTGAAACATGTCAGAGTGAAGAGAATCTACGGTGGGACGATGTGTACCTGTGTGCTACAATCATTTTTTGTGGTGTACGGCCAAGCTTTTTTTCTGTGAGTAACTGCTGATGCTGGAGCAAGAGAGGCTTGGCCGGTGTGTACCCACCACTCTCACTAGTACTGCTGAGAAGGATCGGTGATATTGGGGTATGCAAGTTAGTTAACCCAAATCCCATGCTTTTAAATTGTGCTCAAGTGCCTGTAGCTCGATGCATGGAGCTCAGAAAGGTATATGAACTACCTTTTGAAGAAGAATAGAGCATTTGTTGTCCCATAGACTTCAATGGGAGCACCCTAAAAATGCCTGAATACACCTGAGAATGAGCGTCTTTCAAAGCTAAACAACCATCTCTTTTTCTTAGTACCTAGCGTTCTATTAGCTAAAGCAAAAACGCTCAAGCCTAAATATGCCTGAAAAAAGTGCACAAATGCAGAAACAAGAACTCCAAAATCGCCTGTAAGCGCTTATGCTTAGACGTCAGACGTGAATGCAGCCTAAAGAGGGATACAGATGTGAATGTAGTTTTAGGGCTTTCCACAAGAAACAAAATTAATCTTCTTGAGTGGAGGTCATTTTTGAATGTAGTGTATAATGGATTATATACTATTATGTCCACTTTTTCATGTGTTGATGCCATTTCATTGGTCTTTTTATACTTTAGAGTCAGTCACTAGAGGGCTCCCCTAGCTTCACAAACAAAGTGATAACTAAAGCAGAGATTCTAAAGTTAATCCTAACTTCTTATGTTCCGCATAAGAAAATGATGCATGCTGTGTTAGTGTGGGCAGAGTCACATGCAAAAATTCCAACATCAGCTGAGATCATACACATTAGAGTTGTAAATGATTATTCTCAGAAATAAGGGAAAGCTGGTGTTTGACATGCTATGCTGTTTCCCAAACAATATGGGGTGGGAGATAATATAAACATACAATATATACCCAAGTTTATTGTATATGTACACTAATTACAATAAATGAAAGCTATGTTCTTTTATTTAGTTTACAAATGACTATGCATATTATTGATTATATTATCCTCATATGCCACTAAAATGGGTACACCTAGTATTTATTTATTATTAGTATGTACTTGCCAAACTCTCCCTAAATGCACAACCGCATACAATTAGAAATATATAGTATATATACCCTAAAGAGTTATTAAACCCTCATTTGTTTTTGCCTATATCTACTGCTAGCAAGCAGTAGATATAAGCAAAACGATGAAAAAAAACAAGCCTTTTTAAAGGGTTAATACTTAACTATGTCTCCGCCGCGCGCTCCCGTCCGAACATCTGACAATTTCTCGGGTGGCCGCAAAGGATCTTGGGGCGGGCCCATGAGCAGTTTAGATATTCGGCCGGGAGATGAGGAGAGACACAAGGTGAGTCTATGGAGGAGTGTGCACCCACAGACTCCGTGGGACATCAGAGTAGAGGAGGACAGAGGGGTCAGCGCTGGATTGGAGACCCACACCAGCGTTGAAGGGACAGCTGAAAACTCCTGGAAAGAAGAAGATGATCAGATTAAGAGGCATGATTTAAGGTAAGTCCTTACGTTAGCAGTGTGGGGGGGACACTTTTGCCTTTAATTCCTTTGAACCAGTCATGTGACAAGCCAGGTCCTTCCTCTTCTTGTCTGGCAGAGGGTGGTCACATAGTGATGTGTGGGAACCATTCTGTTCAGCAGTACACTGAGGACCCAGGCTGGTGGTATGATGTGCTCCCAGGGGGTGTCTATGACAGCCTGAAATAACAGGAAGTGGGTTGACCGACACTGAGCATCATACAGCTCGGGAAAAAAATGGAGCTGGACAACTGAGCAGTGAGTGTAAACAAGTCAGAGTCGTATGGAAGGGCAGTACTTTTTGCATCCTTTTCTAAACTTGTTGCCACTTTATGTTTTTTTTTTTTTAAACTTTAAAGTGAACCTAAACTTAAACTCCAGCTTTAATTCCACACAATTTAATAGGCGCTAATGTTATTATGCCATATTTTTGTCATTTTTAGGTGATCTTATGGAGCCAATCTTAATTTTCTGTATGACACCAGAAGATTATAGTAAATGGACTTATTATCTACAAAAGGTATTATTTATGTAAATGTTTTTTTTCTGTTTGCAAAGACACTGAAGCCCAGTTAAAGACATTTTTAAGTTCTGGATATAGTGTTGAAGCATCAAAACCTCTTTGTAAGTTTTTAATGTCCCGTGTCAGTGAAAACAGGTATAGCGCTCACCCCCTGAGGAGCCACTGAATGAATGGGTCTTCTATAGCTTATAGCTATCACACTGCGGCGCCGCCATGCCCCGGAACGCAGGAGGCTTCAATTATGCAATCCATTGCGTTCAGGCCACTAATTGAGCTGGAACGCATTGGAGATGGTGTGAACCGTCCCTTAATCTTCTAAATGTTAATGTGTGTTCAATTATTAGAGATAGGTTACAAACATTTTAGAGAAACAACTTTTTTTTTTAACTATTTGTTGCTAAAAGGAATGTAGATGGTCTCCAGTGTTCTATGCAAAATAGTTGTGTGATTGGAATATACCTGGAAAAACACAGCAGCAAGATGTAAACCGTTACATAGCTGCTGAGGCAAGTGGGTTAATTTTGGAAGTTAGCTCACTCAAAACGAACCTTTTATATCTGAGATTACATCTGATCCTTTTCATGTAATGCAACATTTTAGGTTTAGTGGCCTTTTCTATGCCTTTTATTATGGGTATAATAGGTACATTTCAAGCAAGATCTTTACCAGAATATATTTGCATTTTAGCCACAGCAATTGCACGGTGGTGTTGGCCTGCATCCTCTGCCTTCTGTGCCGCCCAAATATCGACAATAAGAAGAAAGAGTCTGGAAATTACTTCTGTGACATTCTTCCTAGACAAATGTCAAAGTGTGATAGACGTCAGCAGAAGAGGAAACCAACTGGAGGAGTAATGTTGACTCTCTGCTCTGTGTCACAGCTCATATACGTGATTGTAATGGTAGACTGTGTGAAAAGGATTGCAAAACAAAGAGGAAGTGGAAGTTAGAGATAGTTCAACAATGGATTAGAATTTATGCAGAACAATACCGAAGAAAAACAAATAAACAAGAAGATGCAGCGGGAGATAAAGTGACACTCATGTCTGTGGCTTCCTGACTAATTTGCCTAACATCTGCTAGAAAAATCTGTCAGCTGAGAAAAAATCAGTCAAAAATAAAAATGGTTTTACACCAATGACTTTCATCATAGGTGCAGATAGGAGATTGGTAATTAAAGGATTTCCAATAAAGCTGAACTCTCGGAAAGTCTCCAAACTACCCTTGCAGGGGGACTCTGCAAGGGTTAAATGCTCTTTCTTTTGTTGTCTGGGCGGGATAAAAAGGTTTTTTCATACCTAATACTGCACTCCCCTGGTAGCCGGCACTCTGCTCTTTTCTCTGACACTCCAAGTAGTGGGCAAGGCCTTGGCATCGTTGATTACAATTCAGGACTGCTGGTCCTAGGGGAACGTCAAAAATACGTTTTTCTTACCTTATCCTTTGCTCCCCTGGCAGCTTGCGCTCTGCTCTTTTCTCTTTGAATATGGTAGATCCCATCGCACTCCTGACAGGAAAGCCCCAAAGTGCAGGGGGGAGGGGGGAGTGGGTTCCAGAGCAACCTAAGATGCCTCTGCATGTCAGAAACTGTAACTGGTAGAAAGTCACTCACACTCCAGAAACTTTTGTAGTAAATCTTCTTTATTGACCATCAAAGTGACATCACCGCTCGCCCCGCCAACTGTTTACATTTGTCCAAAACCTGATGGGACTTGTGTGAGCCATGATTGGGCAAGTTATCATTACTTTGCTTGATCATGGCTCTCAGAGTGCACTATGCTGTGATTGGGTAAAGTCTTGCACCTGACCTGTGGTCAGGTGCATTGCTTTACCCAATCAGGGCTTCACAAGGCACTGTGCAGTGCGCAGAGCCTTGTGGAGCGCTCAGTGGCTGAACAGCCCGCCAAACGCCCTGATAGGCGTTCACCGAACACACAAACTGCCGATATTCAAGTTGAATGATGATTAATAATAACATAGATATGTCAGGTGTAAAATGCTGTGATTTTGAAATACTTACACTTGCAGAGCATTCACTTCCTGCTTTGAAAGTGCAAATTACTTCAGTTTGCCAATGTAATGCACACTGGCATTTATCTGTCATTGAAATTAGATTTCCTTCATGAAAAAAAAAAGAAAAAGAAAATAGCTGTGAGATCTTGCGAGATTATTCAATACAGCATGCACTGTGGATCGGTAATTTTGTTTTATCATATGCGCGAGAAAAGGAGAAGGAGGTGTGGCCGTGGTAAATAATGAATGATTTACCTTGCTGACGCAAGAAGAAGGCACGGAAGGAACGGTTTTTACCTCTCTAAACATGGCCGCCCGTTGCATTGTGGCGACGAAATGTAAACATTAAAAAAGGTATTTATAAAAGAGGAAAAAGCGTTTTAAACATGTTTAATTTTTCTTAATGCTTATGGGAATGTTTTTTGTAGATGTTCCATACTGCAGTGTAAAGGTCCGCTTTCATAGCCAGGGAAGAAGATTGAATAGAAATTGCCAAACTATTATAAACACTAAGTCTACGTATCATTTTTTTTTTTAAAGATCTATTTTTTGGACAGTAATCAGAGAGGTATTTATCCAATAAGGCAATTCCATTTCATCTTTATTCTTTTTTTTTTATTAGTACCATAGAAGAACTTTTCTGTTGGAGTCCAATATAATTTCTAGAGTAGAGTTCTAGAGCAGAAGTAGAATTCTTTTCTGTTACTCATTCTTATAATAGGGATTTTTAGATTCCGTATAATGATTATTTCACTAAAATCTGATTATGATCGGTTACTGCACTTTGTATCTTCTTATTGTATATGCTTACATCTCAGGAATCCAATAACAACATGCAAGACTAAGCTTAGGGCTACATGGATGGCTAGCACTGAACTAAATACACAGATCAAATACACATACGAGATCTGTTTTACTTACTAACAGGGTTATTCACAAAAGGGTGAAGAGTTTGGAGAAGGCAGGAGGAGTGAACAATCTAGGCCAAAATAACTGATTTGGAAAAATTCTCCAATTCAGCCCACTTTCCAGTTCAGCTATGTTGTCCTAGAGTGTTCACTTCTCCTGCCTTCCCCAAACCCTTCACCCTTTAGTGAATAGCCCTGTAGAGGATTTGTATTTTTGTCCATGCAGTCCTGAGGTTTTCACAGCTCTGCCAGACAGCACATCAGTTGATCTGATTTTTCACTGATCCGGTTCAGTAACCTTTACAAGTCTATTTTATTGAGCTAGCGTCCAACAATTGGTTAATATCTATCATTGGCAAATAGATAAACCGACTGTGTAGCCAAAGCCTTTGTGTTTTGCAGTTCAAGATGTATTTATCAAAATAAACTTTTACACCCAAAAGTTTGTTACATTGTGACTTTTGCGGGACTGGCGGGTATTTTTTTGTTTTATAACAAGGGGATTTTAAGAGGTCCTGTTCCACATTTTGCACATCCAAGGGACATGTATTGTAGCTATAGCTCGTTAATTACTGTTATTAAGTCTGTGAAAATGTTTTAGACTTTTTTTTGTTTTAGTGGTTTACTGTTTTAATTGCTGGTTTTTTTTACTGTTTTTGTTATTAATAAAAATTTTAAAGTGATGTTTATGACTTGAACTTTGTATTATGGGCAAGATTATTATGTTTACAATCTTTTATGTGGCTATTTAGCATTTTTCATTAAAGAGTAACTCCACTTTAAAAATATAAAAATGAAAAAATCTTAAAAAAATGAATATAACATATATAATTGTCGCACAAAAACATTTTGTAAATTAATGTTAATAAAGATCAATTTTACATTTAAAACTGTAGCTGCTATAATGATCTAAATCTGTCAAAATGCAATATGGCAACCTGCAGACGTTCTGTACACGGTGCACAAAATGCCCCCAGAAATGTTTTCCCCAGATTTTCCCAGATGTCTGCACTAAGATACAATTATAATTTTTGGCATAAGAATTTCAGTTTTGATGGGATACTCCCTAAGGGGTTAATTACTACCAGTTCACACCAGATGCAGTTGTGATGCAGTCCGTTCAGGTTGGCAGCTGCATCCAAAATGCATCACAATGCTTTCCTATAGGATTTCTGGTGCTCTGTTCACACCAGTGCAGTCTGTTCTGATGCAGTCAGAAAAAATACTGCTTGCCCTAAAACACATGCAAATGCATCTGTAATCCCATTTTAAGCAAAACAAATAAAAAAAACCCCAAAAATGCATCCATAACAGTAAAACGCATTGCAGCAACACACAGTTTTGGTGTGAACTAGCCCAAAAGGGATGCCAACGCTGCACCTTTCCTCATTCCTCAATGAAACTGTCACAGGTCGGCTCAGTAGATCGGGAAGTGAGCGAACACATACCGGCGCTCGCTCACTTTTCGATCCTGTCACGGCAGAGAGCCGTGACAGGGGAGTGACTGGATTCCCCCCTCTCCTGTCCGATCCTCCAGCACTGACTGGTGGAACGGACGGGGGAAGGGGCGGGTACAGCTGGCTCTGCCTCAAGATAGGCAGAGCCAGCTGTCACTCATGCAGCTGGG
>NW_017306757.1:531859-551489 GCF_000935625.1 Nanorana parkeri | reverse complement strand
AGTGTCGGATGAACGGATGATCCGACAATCTCGGCGCAGAGATGAGGGGCCCGCTGGCCGCTGGGTACCGATCCGGCGCTGGGACTGTGCTGGGCCCCCTAGAGGCCGGAGGCCCTGGTGCGTCCGCACCGCCTGCACCGGCGGTAGTTCCGCCACTGATGCTATGTATGAATGAGATACAGATATAAAATAGGTGCCATCCCAATTTGGCTGCAAAAGGGGAAATACACTTTATAAAAGAGTTAAAGTGACATTAAACTCAGGCGTTAAAACTTAAAAATGCTTTCAAATACCTCAACTATTAACAAAAATGTATCTAATTTGGGTATCACTCGGCTGTAGATTCTCAAATCATGTCTAAATTCAGGCTGACACCGTCCTTCCTTCTGGAGGGTGGCTACATTTGTTCCTCATGATCCCTGTGCGTATTGTAAAGTAGTCACCGCTCTAAGCTCACTCCCGTGATGGACTACAATCTCATGTTTTGTGTATTGTAGTGTTTTGAGACGGTAGTCCATCACAGGAGTGAGCTTAGAGTGGTGACTACTTTACAACACACACAGGGACCATGGGGAAGAAAAGTAGCCCCCCTCCAGAAGGAAGGACAGTGTCAGCACCAATTCAGAGATGACTTGAGGATCTACAGCCGAGTGATACACAAATAAGATACATTTTTGTTAATAGTTGGGGTACTTGAATCCATTTTTAAGATTTAACTGCTGAGTTTAGTGTCACTTTAATGAACAGCGGTTTGATGACAGTACATTCAGCCTGATTGCATTACAGTAATAACTCATGAGGGTTCAATAGGGCTTTAATAATAAAACAAAAAGGTTTTGTGTGTACATGTATGACACTGTTGAGACAGTTTCAGTAGTGTTACATGAGACATCTGTTTGATCTATATAAGTGGACTTCAGTACTGCTTTCTATAAGGAGAGGAAGGAAGGGTCTTGTGTCCCACCTCTTTTATGGTTTTGTGGCAGCATTCTTCAGAAAGTGATTCAAGCATGTAAAGCAAGCTTTCTTAGACTAGAGAATTATTCACCCGCCTTGAACTTTTCTCAATTTTGTTACTGAATCGTGGAATTAAAATGAGTTTAAAGCTGGAATCACGGCTAGACAAATGTCAAAAAGGCACATATATTCTTGGTGCCTTTGTATATTTCTTTCAGAATTGAGCAACAATCCAGCATAAACCACTCCTACACTTTGCCTTTGTGCAGACATTTCCTGTATTAAAGACCAGTCACTGCTGCTCTCTCTCCTTGTGCAGGGTGACTGGTCCTGTATCCATCCCTTCCTGTAGTTGTCTGCAGACAGCCTGAAGTGGGTGGGGTCTGCTGGGTCCTTCCCACATCTCTGCATCGGCTATGTGCAACACAGTGATGATGTCACTTTTACAAGGCAAATTGGATAGAAGGGGAAATCCTTCTGACACCTTGCAGCAATCAAGCCTATGTAGACAATGGTGCTTGTAGTGATGAACACGGATGGCACCGTGCAGACACAATGTAGGAAGAGGAATCACCAGCACTAAGACCCCACGCAGGGTCTCTTCATCAGGGCATAAAGAGTGACCACTCTGTGATTGGAGAAGGGCACTCTTTATGCCCTGATGAAGAGACCCTGCGTGGTCTCGAAACGTTGGCTCTTGTGATTGTGTGACTTCTATGTCCAATAAATGGACATGTTGCATTATTCTACTGAGTGCTGCTGATTCCTCTTCATACTTTTACAAGGCAATATCGTTAAATGCAAAGTCATTTGGTACGCACAGGGTTTTATTTATATTCTTTCTGGCAATTGAGGAATATACTTAAATTAAAGTTTTTGTGTTTGGAGTTCAGTTTTAGTTGGGATTTTTACCATTTATTTGACAAAGCATCAGGTCAAATAAACAGCACACATATGGTGGTTACATATGAATACATCCATAGAGTCCATATCTTGTACCTACATTTGTGTACAATTTCATCTGTGGGCATTAAGAGGCTACATCTATATAAGCTAGGTGTATTGGGAACATGCAGTTTTTGTCCTTTCCTTAAAAGAGAACTATATGGTAACCATTTTATCCCATAGTTCTCTTTAGGATCACAGGAGGACATATATATTTCAACCTCGTCCCGTGACCCAAAGCTCAGTATATAGCAGGCTATTGCCCACTATATACTGAGAGCGCCGCAGCCAGGATGGATCCCGACAATGCTTGACTGATTGACAGTGGGCTCTGCCTATCTAGAGGCATAGCCACCTGTGTCCGTCCCCTCTCCCATCCGTTCCTCCAGTCAGAGCTAGAGGAACGGAGGGGGGGAATCCCTGCAGGGAGATGATCGGGAAGTGAGCGAGCAACGGTATGTGTTCGCTCACTTCCCGATCTATAGAGTCGACGTGTGACAGTTTCATTGTCACACGTCGGCTCTAACTATGAGGATGAGTTTAAATCACTCACCTCATAGTTCTCCTTTAAGGAAAAATTGCTCTTGTGTTGGATAGGCTATAGGTGTACAACCTGCCCCTGCTCTCAACAGAGACTCAGGTCTGGCTTCAGTAGGTTTCTAACAGATTACAAGCACTTGCTGCTTTTACATTAGAAGCTGACAGACTGCATTAGAAGCTGACAGTGTCCCCACTGCTAGAAAAAAAAAGGTGAGAGAAGCTGTGATTTTCAGTGTATTTATTGTGGACTTTGAAGATTCCATTTTCACAGTGCTTGCAGCTACATAGGTGAGTTATGGTTTGTTTCAAAGCTCTTGTACTGAGTTTTAAGAATATGTAAATACTGTAATGCCCATTACACAGTTGACACAGGTGCACTTAAATGTCAGCTGTACTAGTTTTTCCTAATATGCCATAGCCTAATGCTGATTGTCAAAGCACTGTATGTATTTCAGGACTGAATGATGTTGTAATTTGATATTCAGAAATATTCCTGCTAGTTGTTGGCATCTGCTGCATGGATGAATCCTTATTTTCCTCTGTATATTGGCACCAGGCAATGCTAAGGTGTTGGTGACATGCTTAAGGTGGATGCAGGATGGATCGCCTAACAGCAGCTGAACCTTTTCTTTTGCTTTATAGCACACAAACCTAAAGAAACCAAGTATACAGTATTTCTATTGACTATATTCAAAACAATTAAAGTTTACCCAGGCAAATCCACTGGGCTAAATGTTACCATAGATGAATATAAAACACAATAAGCAAAGTGCAGCATTCCAGACCAACCAATCAGATTTCCATTTACTGTAGTCAAAACAGAGTATGGGTAAAATCAGAATTCACCTATTAAAAGGACACCGATTTATTTTTCAGGGTTTTTATTAGGATGCCCCATGCAGCGGACCAAGCCGATTGAGAAGTAAAAATGACACCATACAAGAGGTAGATATATAATTATATGAAAAAAAACCCACAAATAAAATCTGTTATGATACAGTAAGGAACACACATGGTATGAACATTAGCAAGGGGTTCATAAAATCATGACAAAGTCAAATAAAGGCTGGTATAGATGATCAGGGTTGTCGGAATAGATTATCTATGGATTATACATTTTACTGGAATGATCCGTTATATTTGTGCATAAACTATTTATGAAATTATTATACAGCTGGCCCCTCCTGTCCCCTCATCCATAAAAAAGGATGGGAGTTCTTTGATCAATGTCTACATTAATTTTGGTTGCCATGAAAATTCATTAGTCTATAGCAAGTATTTTTAGTATTGGTATATTTATCCCCATGAAGATACACACGTGGGGACTTGTTAAAGGTTTTTTGTGAAATATAAGAAATCTTAACAATTTGGAACCATAATCAGGAGACCATTGCGCACTGCCACCAGATATAGACTAGGGAACACAATACAGCCTCTGAAACATCTGGGTGTAATAGTCATAAATTTGACATGGTTTTTCCCAAACCAGCAAATATAATTGATCATTTCCCTTACTTATAGTGGTGCAGTAGTGATGCCTCCTGGAAAGTTATGTCTCTGCTAAGTGTTCTTTCCCAGGATAGCGTAAAATCCACTTTTGTGTCACCTCAGACTGATTCACTCTAGAGTACATATTATTAAGTAGGTAAGTGACCGGCATTATTATTGAGTGCACCATATAGTTATTAATCTGTATTACACCAAAGAGAAGGACTATGGGACTTTTCATGTGCTACTTGGATATACATCATGCACAACAAGGTTTCATTAAAAATATATATATATATTTTTCATAAATATTGGGCTTACAGATAGTATATGTAGTTTAAAGAATTTTCCCACAGACAATACCCTAAAGTTCAGCCCACCCAATACCTAGAGTTCAGCATGATCGATTGATCGATCTAGAATGCGCTGACAAAGTTGGAATCTAAAACGGGTGAGAGATGTATCACATGTGTATCACATTTTTTTTATCCTTTGCTGGTTTTTTCCCTTCTTCAGTAGGAATTGGGTTTTTTTCTGGAACTCACTGCCACAGGCGGTGATTTCAGCAAATAATGTGGAATTGTTCAAGAAACTTTTGGACGATTTCTTAAGGGACCGTAATATACAGGGGTACGGGTACTCCTAGAATGAGATCCTAATAGGTTGGACTTGATGGACTAATGTCTTTATTCAACCTAAAATACTATGTAACTATGTAACTATGAATGTTGACATTGATGGAAACATTTTCAGTTAGATATATATATACATATACATACACACACAGTATATATAGCCATTTATACCATTCCACATACACAAAATACACATGATTCACTTACAAATTCAATTCAAGTGTAAGTTAAGGAAAATAAAAAACATATTTAGTGCATACATGCACATTTCCCTGTGTTTTATCCCTTTAAACATGCTGCAAGTACAGAAAAATAACTGTTGATGTGCCAGAAATATAGTGTGCTCCGACTTTCATCTTTGACATGACAGCACAGTTCTGAATTTCAAAGCATGTGGTGTCAAGCCCTGCATACTTCATTTCTGATTGATTACAAACAAGGCGGAAGTCTTGTCATCATATCCTCCTCCCCTCCACAACCCCTACTCATTTCCTTCTCCCTTCCTAATCTCAATACTCCACCTTGCCCACAAATAGAGAACACAGCTCACAAAATTTCTGGCAACGATAGGTCTTTTTTGCACTTAGCGAACAGATCTAACAAAATGCTTTCAATTGTATTTTTAGCAAACCAAAAGGAAGCAAGTAAGAGAAGTCCACTGTGAAGGTTTACAAACACATTAAGACTCCCTCAAGCCGTGTACAGTATCTGAATGAGGAGCGCCTATAGAACTTAAAGAGAGTATTTTTAGTTTGGTATGTCCCATGATATGTGTGAAAATGTTTAAACTATATTTACAATAAAAAATGCACTAAAATGTATTTTAACACACACAATCAAAATACAGATAATCACAGTATAATAAGTAACATTTTCATAAAATATAAAAGATGAGACTGTATTAAAGGAGAACTATGGGGTCAGTGTTTTCCCCCATAGTTCTCCTTAGGGTAACGGGAGGACACAAACTAGCGTCCTCCCGTTACCCTAAGCTCAATATACCGCGAGCTACAACTCGCGGTATACTGAGACGCCGGAGCGGATCACGACTTAGATGACGGGATCCGCCCAGCTGCGTGAGTGACAGCTGGCTCTGCCTATCTAGAGGCAGAGCCAGCTGTACCCGCCCCCTCCCCCGTCCATTCCGCCAGTCAGCGCTGGCAGATCGGAGCGGGGAGAGGGGAATCCAGCCCCTCCCCCTGTCACGGCAGAGAGCCGTGACAGGATCGAGAGGCGAGCGAACCCGGTATGTGTTCGCTCACCTCCCGATCTACTGAGCCGACCTGTGACAGTCTCATTGTCACAGGTCGGCTAGAACTATGAGGTGAGTGAAAAGCACTCACCTCATAGTTCTCCTTTAAGTTAATAAATAACAAATACATTTAGATTTAAAATTGCACAGGTTATGGAAACAGCAAAAGACAAAAATCAGCAAAACTGTGAATAGATAACAAAAAAAAAATACTAACATTAAACTAAATTGATTCCTCTAGTTCTCCTAGCATTTTTCTTATACTGTGTTGCATGACAAAGTACTAGCCTCAACCTTGCACCAGTTCATTTGGACAAGAAAAAGATAAAAAATCTCCATGTAACCAACAAACTGACTTGTCAGGGGCTAAGCAGGGCTATTTATTATTACACTTAAGGGATAATATTGGCAGGCGTGTGTTGCAAATAGCATCTAGAGGAGCTGGAGGTTTCACACCCCAGGTTATGGATACAAAGGAACAGATTGTTTCCACAGTGGGCTGTGCAGGGACCCAGTGGGGAGAGAAAAGGGGGCTTTTTAGAAACCAGTCCAGACCTCGTATATAAAAGTCTTAGAAAAACATTTATTCACTAAATTGTTGTATACATAGTCTAGAACCAAGGAATAAAGTACAAAATCATGTCATCAATAAAAATATATATCATTAATAAAAATACATATTGAATATGCAGGTTCACCGTTAGGTGACAGTACCGTGCGGTTACGAGATATACGGTAACTTATTTTCAGATGATGTAAACGCTCCTATAGGTCCCTACATGTTTCGCCCCCAGAAGGGGCTTCTTCAGGGGAAAGAAGGCAGATCTCCGGGAGAACTGTATTCATGTATGTCCTCGCCAGATGTATAATCAAAGCAACAAAAACTAGATGACATGAAGCAGCTGCAACGAAATCATATAGGAGGTTGATTCTGTCGAAGGTAAACCGCCACGAACAACAATAGATGGAGGGATCGCGTCGGAGAACAGCACGCTATACTCCTCAGGGATCACGGGCAGCCGGTGAGGTACACTTAGGGGTCATGAAGTTCTATTAAAGGGACATATATAAACCAGATCTCTTGCCGCGTGTGAAGTTACTGTTTGTATCCCTGGAATCAGTCCTGATTTTGTACTTTATTCCTTGGTTCTAGACTATGTATACAACAATTTAGTGAATAAATGTTTTTCTAAGACTTTTATATACGAGGTCTGGACTGGTTTCTAAAAAGCCCCCTTTTCTCTCCCCACTGGGTCCCTGCACAGCCCATTGTGGAAACAATCTGTTCCTTTGTATTTATTATCACACCCCTCATGTGACAGAGCTAGGCCAATTAGAAGGCAACATCACTGTCTCATGAGAAGAGAAATGCTCACAGGAAGTGCATTTGAACTTCTTTATAATAGTGCTCCAGACGAAAAGCATGCAATAGTGCTCCAGAAAAATTCAATTTTTGCAGTGCCAGGAGAGCCCCACTACAAGGGTAGTTTTTTTTTTTTTTACATTTCCCCAGAGGTTAGCTTTAAAGTGACACCAAATTCAGGAGTTACATTTTAAAAATACATTCAAGTACCTTACCTATCAACAAAAATGTATCTTATTTTTAAATCACTCGGCTGTAGATCCTCAAATCATCTCTGAATTGTTACTGGCACTGTCTTTCCTTCTAGAGAGTGGCTACTTCTGTTCCCCATGGTCCCTGTGTGTTGCAAAGTAGCTACTGCTCCAAGCTCGCTCCCATGATGGACTACAATCTCATGTTTACTTTACTAATTTGTGTTGAAATTAAAGTCCATTCCAGGAGCGAGCTTGGAGGGGTGACACTTTACAACAACACACACAAGGACCATGGGGAACAAAAGTAGTCACCCTCCAGAAGGAAGGACAGTGTCAACACCAATTAAGAGAGGATTTGAGGATCTACAGCTGAGTGATACACAAATAAGATACATTTTTGTTAATAGGGTATTCAAATTAATTTTTACGTTTTAACTTCTGAGTTTAGTGTCACTTTAAGTTCAAACCCTATTCTGATTACTTTGTTGCTTTTGTAGGGTACTGATACAAGTGATTCAAAGTCACACCTATGCAAATAGCATAATCACAATCAGAGATCTGCAACATCAGCCAACATACTGTATATCTCTCTGTAAAAGTTGTCTTTTAATTATATCTATCACCTTTGAAGCAAGATCACATCGTGGCAGAGAGTACACCACAAAGTAGAAGTTAGTCTGAAGAGACATTTTTGTTATATTTAATTAAATATTTTTGAACAAAGAGTTTCTTTTGTTATTTATATTATTTCTGTTGTTTCGATATATTTTATATTTATTGTATTTTATAAATGTATTGTTTGTAAATTTGTGTTCTGTGTTTTGTTACTGGAGCTGCTATATCAGTGCCCCTTTATCTGCAGAGTTTATGATGTATGGGTGTAAGTGAAACTACAGACTCTTCGGCGTATTGTCCACCCCTCTCTATGGTCTGCAGACCTTTACATCGCAGTGTACACGTCAGCTTCCTTTACGTGCATGTGTATTATTAAGCTTACCACATACTCCCTGTCATTCTTAGGGGAAAGGTATGAGTAGGCGTACTACACCCTGCGTGTGATGACAATTATGAGAAGGAAGAAATATCCACTTTGCCAAATAAACCACGGAGGACAGTTACACTGCAAAATAAGTGCTGCTTTATGTACATTGCAAGCAGCAGATTGGATGACAATGTACATGTTTACAGTGAATATTTATGTTCTCCCGCCATATAGAACTGAGGATATTTGTTTTGTGTTGTGATCTCATTTAAATAATGCAATAAATAGTGAATATTATTCTACTGAAAATGTGAGGTTACCAGACTCAGAACAAGCATGCAGAACAGGAAAATCAAAGTCAGAAGTATCTGCATACTCCTTTGTGACTAGGGACGTAACATACCAGGCAATCAGGGTTCGCAGAATGAGAGGCCAGCTATGGTGGCCTTTAGGAGACCCTGTCACCAATCAAAAGCAAGAAAAAGAACAGAAAAATCATGTATCAATATGCTTACTTGCAGAGTTTTTTCTTTCTATAACAATTTTTTTATTCACTTGCAATGTGCATCTGAACTTTACAAAAAAAACATTGTCCACTCTAGGAAGGATTCTCTAGCACAGCATCCTCCCTCCTTGCACCTCATAGCCCTCTCCTCCTCTGGGAGTATCTAATACTGCCTGTGCTGGCCCAACTCCTCTGCCTCTCCCCTCACCTTCCTACAGGGAATATTACAGAGTATCACTTGAGTAACAGCTCTGAGTCTGTTGGGGCCGCTGACATCACATCCATCATATTCATCCATAAATCAGTTTCAGGGCTTTTAGATGTCTAAACAAGGGAGCCTTTTATAGGTAAATAACATGCATAAGATGCATTAAATACTCATTCATTCTTATGAGAAGATTGTGTTGAAACGTATAGTTAGGAAACAGGGTCTCTTTAAAGTAAGTATATGCTGGCAATATTATTATTTCTAGCTCGTATAAAAAGTAGACAAATCTACGATATCTAAAAGATATTGTTGAATCATCGAGAGGCTGGGAAGCCTTGACACTTGGGGTACTCAGTAATGCAAATAGCAACTTCAGCCCCAAAGTGAGAACCTCCACCTCCCACCCTTCTCTTGCTTCAGCTTGACCAAAAGTGAGGACAGGAGGAAGGAGCATCAGGCCAGAGCTAGGTCTCTGAATGTTCAGTTGCTATTTATGTAACTGACCATCCCCGGGTTGAACATTCTGGTCTTTCATAGAAGATATATAAAGGTACATATAGGCATCACTAGATGCTGCATTTCACATTCTGCATTTTTATCTGAAAAGAAACCCTTATTTCCCTTTAAGTATAAATAACAGTTTAAAAATAAAGTTCTCTTTTCGTACCAAGTTGTAGTTGTTAATGAGGTGTCTGTTTTGCAGGCACCTTCAAATATTTTGGGTGGAGTTGAGCAGAACATAAAGGCCTACGGTGTCTTTACTGGGCCATGGATAACAGGCCTTATGCCTCAGCTAAGCTACCAGATATTGTTATAAGGGAGGCCAATAAAGGGTGCAGGACACAGAAATGCATTGTTAGCACTTGCTATAAAGAGCAAATCCCTGGCTACTACTGTTGTTTCTAGGACCACTTTTTGGTCTCATTTTCACCCAATCCCTGAAATGTAGTTGGAGTAGCTGATATGATTGGTGCTCACAGTTATAAATTACTTTTTAGCTTGTATTTAATTGTCAAATGCACTGTCCTTGCAGAGTGAAGCAAAACGTTTACATAAAGCTACTGTATCTATATCTATCTATATATAATATCTATATATATTTATATATACTGCTAATGAACTCCTGCAGAGAAAAACTAGGTCTCCTGCCCTGCCAGACAAGACAGTGCTGTGTGACAGACTCATATGTATTTCAGGACTGGATGGATTTCATCTGTGTATTTAGCTGTTTGTCTGCAGTTTAGGTATTTGTAAAAGCTCTGAAGAAATTTACCTTTTCAATAAAAATGAACAAAATATGGTTACTATAAATGTAAAATAACAAGCACTACAGGGGCTTGGCATGATATCACCCCAGTGCAACGATGACAGGTCGATAGACAACCATGAAAACTTTTTATGGCACACACACATAACGTCTCTGGTCTGTATCCAGGCTACCTGAGCCAAGGTTTCCGTGATTAGAATATTGACATTGTGTCTCAATTTTCAATGATTTGTCAACCTGAACAGTAATTTAAAAGGCTGCCAGCTTATTATTCAGTGCTCCATCACCATGTTCTTCTTCTGGATACTGATAGCTCCATGTGTCTACTTCATCTTTTGTATTTATTGGAATATTTATATGAGGCTGGACAGGATCTCCTGCAAAAATCAACATTCATTATGTGTACACTGAAAATAAGGGCAGTAATACATTTGTAATATGGGATTTTCATTAAAATGACTAAAATAGCCTTTTAGTTGGTAAATAAAAATGGTTGCTGCGCTCATTTGCTCCTGATTTCACCAATGCTCTAATGTCACCAGCTATTTAAGAGTTCTCTCACACCTGGACTGAAGGGTATTTAGGAGGACGTATACCCATGAGTGTCCAGCTATGATTAAGGCCAGGACTGGGCGAAACACATAAGCATGGGTACTGTTTTCATCCCCTTATTTAAAGAAAAGCATATGCCCAAAAACATCGATATAATATATTGCAGCTCAATGGTCCTTAAATGTGTTGGCCACATTCGTTTTTTTCCAAGAGTAAGAACATTATCAGCAAGTACAGAAAATATCTGTTGATCTTTCCAGGAATGTAATGTCCTTGTCACTTCTTGTGCAATAAACTGATATTTATTTTCCTTCCAAGCTATCTTCTAGAAAACAAATGAAAGACAGGTAGACATGTTTGTAGTCTGAATCAGGAGAGCAGCCTAGTGGCAACCATAGCTCTGTCCACAGACACAGTGGAGGAGTAACTGTTGCCACACAAGGACAGGTTGTAAGTTATTCACAAGATTACTAGTTTTATCCAAACAAGACAGTATGCCGGACTTTATTGGAACCACAATACAATTTCAATATTTGACTTCTATAAAGTAGTATTGTGGCACCATTAAAATCCAGCATATTGCCCTATTTGGATAGAATTATATGAAATCGGATGGGGTACTTAAACCCACCTTAAACACAGGATTGCCGGGTGGAAATAAAAGGGAATAAAGAAAACTAATGCAGTCACCATATCTAAGGACTTTTAAGCTGCAATATATTACATCTTGGATTTTCACCAAAAGTCTTGGTGGAGCGGGGGCGGGTACTTTTAAAGGTTGGAGGAGGTGTAATTTCTCTAAAAGTTCAATTACATTTTAGGTCCACCCCAGGGCCTTAACTACAGATCACGGGGCCCCATAGCAAAAATGTGATGGGCCCCCCTAACTACCTTTCTCTGAGCGGCGAGTAACGATGCCAAGAACCCAAAGACTCCTCTTGTGCATCTGAAGTGGTGTCCACACAGTAAACTTTACAGGGGATTTGAATTGTTGTCAACTGCAACCACCCCAACCCTTAACGATACAGTACTCTATTATCTTCACATGTTCTAACTTTAATTTGTCTCAGCAACATAATGGGGACTGCTTCCACTCCCAGGCCCTATAGCAGCCACCTAGGCTGCTATGAATATAGTTATGCCATTGGTCAATCGTAATTAAATTTCTTGGCTTCATGAGGCTTTTGGGAGGTTTAGTGGTAAACACAAACAAATGAGGATCCTAATAGCCTGTGCCCATCGTTGAAGCTCATCATTGCCCCAAATATATGAACACTTTCTTGTTATGTTAGCAAAGTAAAATGCAACATGAAAGATACTCTAAATATATATCAAATAATATGCTATATCCTACTATCATTTTTCCCAACACAATCTGTTCTGTACCATGCCCAAATGTGCATCAATATGTCTCTCATGTAAAAACAAAATAAAATAAAATTGAAATCATATAAAAATGCATACATTGGCATTAATACAATGCTAAAATGTCAAAAAAGATACAAAATACATAAGCACAATGCAATATTTATACAAATGACATACAATTATCCATCCAGTGGTAAAAATCATTTAAAATAGTAAACGCCTATCCATCCACAAGTCAACCACACCCCTCGTGTGTCCAAATACACTCTCCAGATCCTAAGACCTACAACACAAGGCAGGTCTAATTGCGTAACCTTTTGTTATTTTACTACTTGGCCAATTTTAATACTTACAGGGTATTTATCATATGTTGTGTTTGCACATGCAGTTGTCCGCATTGCCTGTGAAGAACAAGGACATTTCTGGCAAGCTCAACTGGTATTTTCTGCACATGCTGAAACCATTCTTACCTCACGAAATGTAAACTATTGCAACTGCCACATCTAAGGGCTGGTAAGGACTGGCATTAGACTGGTATTACATTTTATGTTTACAAATATCAAACCAGTGGTCGCATATTTTGACATCCATCCACGGCTCATCCAACTACTCCTGGGCTATCAAATAATATTTCAACAGCTGTGCCTTCAATAACAAATACCCATCAGATTCAGCACTCACCTGCAACGTCAAACACACATTTCTGAAGAGCTATAAATAATTGTTACAACCTTCAATCATCAGTTATTCGGGCCATAGCAAGTAGCCACACCAACTGTCTGGTGCACTTTGATCACGGCTGTGTCATGATGTGTAGGGGGCTTGTTGCAAACATAGGGGTCTATTCACAAAGCTGTTACGGGCTATTGTGAATAGCCCGTACAGCACCCCCTCGGTTCTCCTGAACCAAAGGGGTCCTGGGGCCGAAGCCAGCCGAAGGATCGGCCGAAGCTACGGCCAGATCCTTCGGCAGCTTTGTGAATAGACCCCATAGTTTTACCGAGTTCAGTTTAGTTTAGTTTTAGGTGAACTCAGGTGAACTTGGTACCAAGCCCCCACACTTCACTACTCCTGAGCTGCACAACAGCACAAATTCACCTGGGACTTTCCACCCTTTCTCCAGTATGTCAGAAAGAAACTTGATACACAGACACAGATTTGAAAATAATAAAACAAGTGTAACCAGAGTGCAACTTAAAGTGTATTTCCACTGTCACAGCAAAATTGGGATAACACCTATTTTATATTTGTTACATGTTCCCATAACTGTAAAAAAAATGCCTGTTGGAATACTATTAATACTACACTTTTTGTACTTTGGTTTAGTTATCCTTTAACCTCTAACACATTCAGTGCTGGTGCTGCTACAGATTATCTATAATGCTTTTGCCATTTATGATACTGACCTTCCATTTTTAAAGATTTTTCTGTTTTCATTCTCTGTATAAGGAGGTGGATGATGACTGTAATTAACAACAAAAAAGAAACCACCGCAAAGCAAATTAAAGTCCATGTGTTAGAATTGTTGGAACCTTAAGAGTAAAGACACAGAAAGATTATTAACATTCCTCAAAAAACATATTTCAACACAATATGTATATATAATAACAACTGAACAGTATTTTTATACGGCTCGTTCATTAAACAGAAACCCCGCACCATCCAATAAAACCTTTTTATTTTGTCTAATATACTCCAGCAGTTTGGTTTTCATCAAGTGAAATATATAACTAACCCTTTCTCTGACCTTTCAGGTAGATTTTAGAGGTCTGTAGACAGCAGGGGTTGCAATTGCAAATGGTAAGAGGTGTGTTATAAATATAGTATCTTGCAATAATATGCAAAGTGTGTTCTGTTGGTGTGTGTGTGTGCTTGTCATATTCTTTCCAATCAAGCTCTGAGCATCGTTTTGGGTAATCCGGGGGAAGGGGTACAGAAGTTGAGAACTGACATTTTCTTGCACTTTTCTTGTTTACCATTTTTGTTGGGTGTTCACAAATTGATTTTTATGTTAACCAGTCATCAGCTAACTGATGATCTTGAAATGCAGTAAACTGGTTTGTTCCATCAGATAAAAAAAAGTGTTGAAAACATTTGAAAAATGCAGAACAGTTTGATGCAGATTCGGGGTTCTGATGTAGAAGAGTTGGGTCTGGCACTGGTAGCTTTTGGCACCAATAACCTAATTATAGGATTTTAGGAGTTAAAGTAGATGTTACCTAAACATTTATTTTCATGTCTGGTATTATATCTCCTATATACGGCATTTTTAAGGGCAAATTATGTTTTGTGAATCTGTTACAAAGTTTCTTGTGTGGAGATCCTGCCAATAATAGCAATCCATACTTCAGGATGACAGTGCTTAGCCACCGTTGCACATTTTGCTCCAGCTTTATAGGCCTGCTGTGCAAACTCCTTCAGTAGGATATTGGGCTCCCTGTTAGTAAGTAAAGGACTCACTTACAGAACCTCTCAGTAAGGAACATTAGGGGTTTTACCCTTGTCCACATTGCCCAAAACTAAAAAAGTGGAGTTGATTTACCAAAGGCGAAAAGCATGTTCACTTTACAATGGAATTTTCCCTTAGTAAATGAGGTGAAGCCCTACTGACTTATATCATCTAATCATGTGCAAGCATGATTTTCCTTGCATGTGTTTGGGTATTCTTTGCAAAGTAAATTTTCACAAGACTTACAAAGGTGAGGGAAAATTTGCCTGCAAAGTGAACAACCTATCCGTCTTTAGTAAATCAACACCTGTGAGTCAGTTCAGCATCACAGCTCTTTATTGTTGTATGTAGGTATGCACCGATACCGATACTAGTATCAGTGCCGATACTGAGTATTTGGACAAGTACCCAAATGCTCCAATACCTTCCCCGATACCAGAACTTCCGGGGAGAGGAACATTTTCTCTGACCAGCAGTGCCGTAGGGGTACAAGGAGCCAGCTTCCCTTGCAATCAGGAAGCTGGGCAGCGAGTAATGACCAGCCTCCTGGCTTCCTGATTGGCTGGTAAGCGGCTCCATGCTGATAAGCTGGGAACAACATGGAGCTGGCTTCCTGGGCAATCAAGAAGTCTGGGGCATGTCATTACCTGCCGCCCAGCTTCCTGATTGTCCGGGAAGCCAGCTCCATGCCAGCGGAAGCACCAGTATCGGTACTTGGTGTCTGCGAGTACCGAAAGCAAAATATCGGTACTTGGTATCGGTAAACCGGTGTCAGTGCATTCCTAGTTGTATGTTCCTGAAACCTGTTTGTAAGTATTCAAAAGAGTTCCCCCCAAAAAAAACATTTTCCAGAAACTGGACAAAGGATAGTCAAAGGAGAGATGGGGAACACTAGGGCATCTTTGCTTTGGTTTTTACTGGGATCTTGTCTGCATTGCATACATATACTATCATTTGCATAAAAGAAAGAAAAATCCCCAACCTACCCTGTCCTAGGCACCTACTGGTTCCTGCACTTATCTTTACCACTGCTAAGATCCCCTTTTCTCAACAACTTCAGCCAGGGGGAATCTTCTAATGGGGACAAATGTTTCTATCACAAATGTCTAGCAGGGGAATTACCCTCAATTTGCGTGATTTCCCCTAACTTCCTATTGGGTCTCTGGAACAGGAAGTGAAATTGCCAAAATGGAATACAGATAGAAAAAAAATAAACTAGCATGGGAATTAACCCTTCCCTACTCTACCCAAAAATAAACAAAGTTTTGGCTATGCATTCACTAACACTTGCCAGCTACAATGCTCAAAGTCTAGAAGCAGCCCATGTTGTCCAGCTCCTTTTCACAGAACAAGAGGTAGAATAATTATCATCCTAGTTAGTTCTTTGCAAATGTTTCTAACCGTCTGTGCTCCAGCGTAGTGATATGGAGAACAAGTAGGGGGACTAGCTAAGTAAATATAATACAGTGCATATGCATAACTTGGAAGGCAGAAGACAGGAAATTGTTTTTGTGAGAACAATAGCTGGTGAGGCATCTGCTGGATGAGTGTGCCAGGTCCTGCTCCACAACAGTGGATGTGGAGGGAGGTATTTCTCTATTCACTAACAACTTTAACCTTAACTCAGCAATTTCCTGGATTCCCAGTGTACTTTAGACTTGTGCGCCGTCAAACAATTAGTTCTGTTTCGTTTCGGAATATCCGTTATTTCGCATTTCGTAATTTGTAACTGAACTCAATTCGGATTCGTACGAAATACGAATTTTCGTTAGTGGCGGTTATATTTTCGTAACTTTACGAACATTCGTTATGATGAAGTTAAAAAGCAAAATACCTTTGTTAATATTGGAGTGGTAGTTGTTTTTTTTATCCGAAATACGAATTCCGTTAACGGATTCCGGATCCGAATTTCGTATTTCGGATAAAAAAAAACTACCATCAACTCCAATATAAATGTACTTTGCTTTTTAACTTCAATATAACGAATGTTCGTAACGGAACGAAAATACATCAACGGAATTTCGTATTTCCTGCCTGTATTGTAATGCAACTCTCAGCAGCAGAAGAGAACCTCTGATTGGTCAACCAAAATGAAATACGAATTCTGTTAATGGATTCCGTATCCAAATTTCGTATTTTAAAAAAAACTACCATCAACTCCAATATAAATGTACTTTGCTTTTTAACTTCAATATAAAACGAATGTTCGTAACGGAACGAAAATACGTCAACGGAATTTCGTATTTCCTGCCTGTGTGTATTGTAATGCAACCCTCAGCAGCAGCGGATCCGTATCTCGGATTAAAAAAAAAATCTTGTCATGTTGTTCAACCTCATTTACATTTCACAGGGGTAATATTAGTTCCTGTTTCAAAGAAATTCGGATCCGGAATTCGTTAACGGAATTTCGTATTTCGGATATAATTCGGAAACTGCCATTCAGATTTCGGATGCTCCGAAATTCGGAATTTCAGGAAAATTTGTACGAATTTCGATTCGTAACGAAACGAATCGCACATGTCTAGTGTACTTTGAATCTCTTTTCCTGCTGTTTGATGTGATGTAATCTTGATTTCTCTAGACTACATATTCCGTCATTCATTTCTTCTAGCAAGCAATGATAATGTTACATTGTTCAGACGCAGAGGCGTAACTAGAACCTTCAGGGCCCGGGTGCAAGAAACCATGAAGGGCTCCCCCAACCCCCCACCGCCATGGCACCGTGTGGTTACCAAGAAGGCTGCCGAGGTCCCCAACAAGGACGGGATCTCAGGCAGCCGCTTCAGTTTAAAAATTTAGTGCCGGTGTTCTGTTGAGAATGCCGACCCAGTATCTGCGTTTGTGCACAGACGGGATTTACGAGGAAACCGGCATTTATTTACAAAGTATTAGTTTGTAATTGTTAATTGTGACTGTTAATAATATGTCATCCATGGCAGTAAATGATGGATAGCATATTATTAATGGTCACAATTAACGATTTAAACAAAATACTTTGTAAATAAATCCCTGTTTCCTCGATAATACTGGTCTGTGCACAAGCGCAGATGCTGAGGTCAGCAAAATCGACTACGTCGGCGTTCACGACAGAACACCGATATCTGCGCTTAGTATCGGGGCATTTTCACGAGTATGAGTACTCGTGAAAATGCCCAGTATTGGCACTGACTGGTGCATCCCTACTTAAAAATATAATGTATTGCTGGGACTTGTAGTCCTGCATAGTTGGTGCTATTCTGCATTGCTGTATAATCATCATATAGCAATGCAGAATGCTACCAGCTATGCGGGACTACAAGTCCCAGCAATACATAGTAATAAAAAACAGCAATGCAGAATACCACCAGCTCCCCCCCTTTCCCTGCGCCCCCCCTTACCTGACTCTCATGCAGGACATTCTTCCGTTTCTTGGCGGCCAGTGGGCGGGACTAAGAGGAGAGGGTCCTTACGCAGCAGAATGTGCTGCCTGGCGGTGCCTGCAGCACATTCTGCTGGACAAGTGACAGCCTCTCAATCCCTGCACAGCCGCCCGTACATGCTGCGTGTGGCAGAGCGGCGGAGAAGGAGCACTATCTGGAGGGGGCCCTCTTCTTCCTCTCTGGGCCCCCCCCAACAGGCGGAACACCAGGGCCCGGTCACAATTGCGACCGCTGCGACGCTGGTAGTTCCACCAGTGTTCAGACGTTGAGTTGCAATTTAGAAGGCAGTGCATTGAGGGGTTGAGTGAAATTGTGCCACTACATTGGAGGAAGTACATTCTATAGGCATCCTCAATAAGTAAGTTTACAAACTTCTAGATTGATATGGTTATTAGGAGTGGGATAGAACTTATGGACATTCAATATAGAAATACATATTTGTTGTTGACCATAGATACCCTTTAGGAGCCCATTTACACTTATACATTTAAATGCAAGTCAGTGCATGTACACAGGTTAGCCATTGTTTTAAATGATGCTAGTTCACATCTATTCAATGTGTTGATGTGCAGTGTCCATTTCTTCATGCATCAACACAGTATAGAACTTATTGATGCCAATGGCAGCATATGAAAACACATGGTTTTTGGTAATTGTAAGTAGCCACCCTAACTTAAGCAGGAGTGTCTATTTAAACCTAGAAGCTGCCAGGCTGTAGTCAGTCTGATTCTGATTGATAGTTCAAATTTCTGAGGATTTTCCTAGCACTGGTGATTGTTTACTTCTGCGTGCTACTGGGGATTGTCCCTGGCAACAGTTTAGGTGGATGCATGAATCAGACTGATCAGATTTGCACAGATGGACCATTCAAGAGCCTTACCGCATGCACTGAAGCAGGGGGTGGGACAGGGTTTTGCATTCTGCATGTGCTATATGCACCCAAACCCCTTCTGGTCTTAGATTATTCAGTTCCTCTGTCAATTCTTCTACTAATTATCTTGCAATTTATCCAGGATAATTGGCAGAATTGAAGAATTTAGGTTAAAACAGCCAAACCAAATAACATTCTGAAATTTAGCTCACTTGGTCTACATTCTGACATTCTCCTACCAATTCTCCTGCAATTCACCTTTTAGTGAATAGACCTGCTATTTTGAAAATAGTGTGGAGAAATAATTTCTGTAACACAAGAATGTATATGCGGGTGGGGCTTGAGAGTGGATGGGGCTTCTTTGTGGCCGGAGCATAAGGAGGCCCCATAATCTCATATTGCCCGGGGGCGCCCTGTGTTGTCAGTCCACCCCTGGTGAGCACTACATATGGTTACATACCGTGTTTCCCTGAAAATAAGACACTGTCTTATTTTTTTTTTTGCACAAAATAAGACACCAGGTCTTATTTTCGGGGGATGTCTTACCTGGCTTGGGGAGGACTGGACGGGGTCCCGGAAGGCAGCGTGCTGTTGCCGGTCCCGGCGGATGTCGCTTCCATCGTGCGTGCGGGAGT
>NW_017306757.1:530038-531601 GCF_000935625.1 Nanorana parkeri | reverse complement strand
GCAGGCTGGCGTGTGGGCGGGGCGGGAGCTGCGGCCGGTCTTTACACAGTTTATGTGCAGCTACCCCGAAAGTAAGACCTAGCGGATTTCTGTAATATAAGACCTACCACCGAACTAGGTCTTATTTTCGGGCTAGGTCTTATATTACAGAAATCCCTGAAGATAGTGCTAGGTCTTATTTTCAGGGTAGGTCTTACTTTCGGGGAAACACGGTAGTTACGGTTGAATAAAAAGATACAAAAAGTTCTTCAAGTTCGACCAACAGAGAGCGGGGAACAAATAATAATGAATAAATAAATATAAAATCTCCATACACAGAACCCTATACCCATGTGCAATGCCTATAAGAACACATGAAAACATGCACAGAAAGGTGTGAATCTGTCGTGAAAGATAACCAGCAACAGATACAGATAAGAATATATAAATTAATTTCCTCACACACCACATCAAAACATATGCAAGAGCCTCCCTCGTTTTATAGATTCCTAACACATACCCAGATATGGCATAGAAGGGGAAGGAAAGACTTCAGACGCTGTGTGGTTATTCTGTGAAAACTATTTTTATATTTAATATTTTGCATGCAGCAAGTACAAGTTCAGGAAATAGTGTGTGCTCTTCTACAAACCACTTCAGTTACCACCTTTAGGACTGGCCAGCTAGACTGGAAAATACGTTTTTAACCTAAATTGTCAATGAAGTCATAAAACAAAATTTCTTATTTGCTTCAGCATGCCATTTTAACATCTCTCACCCTACATTTATAAGTCTCTAGGTTCATTTAGTCCTCATAAAAACCTTTAAAGGAGAACTATGAGGTGAGTGAAAATCACTCATCCTCATAGTTTGAGCCGACGCGTGACAACAAAACTGTCACGCGTCGGCTCAATAGATCGGGAAGTGAGCGAACAGATAACGTCGCTTGCTCACTTCTCGATCATTATCTCTGCAGAGAGCGATGACTGTCACTCACGGCTCCCTGCAGGGATTCTCCCCTCACCTCTCTGATCCTCCAGCGCTGACTGGAGGAACGGACGGGGTGTCACGTCTGTAGTTTTTACAATAGTGGATCTCAACTGCGGAGTAATAGGATCAATCAGATACGAATCTCAGGCGTCACTCACAATCTCAACGGTGAGTTTGAGATTCTACCATCACGTGATCAAAGGAAAAACAACACAATTCAACACAGTACTATTGCTTCATAGACTGTGGGTTGGTAGTTGAAACACTAGAATGCAGTGGCTGCGGCAGGGTTAAGAGCGGATACTCAGTAAGTCTAATACACAGTTCATATCAGCCTGCAGGCAGGCAGAGGAGAGGTGCTCTCTCACAGATAGGGTACTTGCGATTGGCAGTAGCTGAGTGATGGCTGAGACTCCCAGGTGACTCCAGTAGCAGAACTGAGCAGGTCCGTCTTCCAGATGGCAGCAGGGGGATGAGAAGGGTCCGGTTGGTGACAGTCCCATACACAGGTTCGTGAGGCAGCAGGCGTTCAGACAACAATCACAGAACGCCATGCTGCCTCATCAGTGCCCTTAAATAGGGCCAGGAAGTGAG
>NW_017306757.1:523891-527424 GCF_000935625.1 Nanorana parkeri | reverse complement strand
CTGTCACGTCTGCAGTTTTTACAATAGTGGATCTCAACTGCGGAGTAATAGGATCAATCAGATACGAATCTCAGGCGTCACTCACAATCTCAACGGTGAGTTTGAGATTCTACCATCACGTGATCAAAGGAAAAACAACACAATTCAACACAGTACTATTGCTTCATAGACTGTGGGTTGGTAGTTGAAACACTAGAATGCAGTGGCTGCGGCAGGGTTAAGAGCGGATACTCAGTAAGTCTAATACACAGTTCATATCAGCCTGCAGGCAGGCAGAGGAGAGGTGCTCTCTCACAGATAGGGTACTTGCGATTGGCAGTAACTGAGTGATGGCTGAGACTCCCAGGTGACTCCAGTAGCAGAACTGAGCAGGTCCGTCTTCCAGATGGCAGCAGGGGGATGAGAAGGGTCCGGTTGGTGACAGTCCCATACACAGGTTCGTGAGGCAACAGGCGTTCAGACAACAATCACAGAACGCCATGCTGCCTCATCAGTGCCCTTAAATAGGGCCAGGAAGTGAGGAGGGATCGCTGATTGGTCCGGACGACTTCCGCGTTCCACCGTGGAACGCACGCAGCCGCCGCGTCACAACCCGGAGTTCGTGCGTCTTCCGCGTTCCACGGTGGGACGCAGAGGACCGCGGCAGACAAACAAGAGGCCGCCCCGTCGGCGGCATTACACGGGGGAGGGGGTGGGTACAGCTGGCTCTTCCTTTAGATAGGCAGAGCCCGCTGTCATTCACGCAGCTGGGTGGATCTCGACAGCATTGTTGGGATCCGTTCCGGCTGCGGTGGTCTCAATATGCAGCCAGCTGTAGCTTGCGATATACTGAGCTTTGGGTTATGGGAGAGCGCTAGTATATGTCCTTCCATGACTGTTAAGAGAACTATGGGGAAAAACATTTACAGATGTTGAGAACCTCATTCACAATCATTTCCTGTATGTCTGCATCCACATTTTATTCTGCCCTTCTTACATCTCTCATTGTAGTCACACATGCAGAAGCACTGTGCTCAGAAATTAATACACTGTTTTTTCACTACTCCCTCACAGCTCCATCCCTCCCGCCTCACATCCCCACCCATCCTTTCTAATGTCCTGCCCACATCCCCGCCCACCTCTCTACTTGGTCAACCTCTCCTACAGCCTGGAGCCCAGGTGCATGTAACATGTGGTGCCATGCACCGTGAGAGATGACCTGTATTTGGGATGACCCAGGAGCACAAAAACAGTCGAAACTGCTACTTATACGAGGCAGGGATATGCTTTTTTTTAAGTTCTAACATTTGATGCATAAGAACAAAGCATTTTTTATTTATTTCACTGTGCTTGTTCTGAATACCGAATGTGATGCTGATGCCTTTAGATCTCCTATAAGGTTACCACAAATAAAAAAGGTTTGCAGGTATAAATAGGTCTCTTTCTCTATTTCTCTCTCTCTGCATATAATTGAATTGTTCATGTTCTGAATGAACACTATTGTTCAAGCCACTTTCAGCTTGCAAGGCTGTGGGTGCTCACCAGGTCCATCCTCACTCACCAAGTGACACCACAAGAAGAAAGTAGCGGAACGCAAGTCGCACAATGTTTCTTGTGCTAGCCAGTTCATTGTGGGGTGTCCACATCTAAGGTTCCAGCTTTTGTATACCAGGTACCTAAAGACATATCTCTATATCTCTCATAACACATAAGGCCCTTTAAACACACCCTGCCACCAGACCATTCATTTCTAAGACGTCTCATAAGATTATACATGCATTCAACATATTGTATGCATGTTATTTATCTGTAAAAGACTCTCTTGTTTAGACATCCAAATGACCCGAGACTGCTGCTGGTGCCACCATCTTGGATATGATCAGTGGCGGAACTAAGGAACAAAGGGCCCTGGTGCAAGATTTCTTTTTGCCCCCCCCCCAAAAAAAACCCCCAACAAACACAGTGCTCTCCTCCCGCTACGCTCGGCCGGCTGTCACACTTTCTGTCCACCCCGCTGGGACACAGAGCAGCACCCAGCGGGGAGGAAAGAAAGCAGGGATGCGTTGCTGTATCGGCAGAAAAATGGCACTTTCAGCATTTAGCCAAAAGTGCCATTTTCAGACGATATGTTTTGGCGGCCGATATATCGGTGCATCCCTAATATTTACAGCAATGCAGAATGGCAAAGGCTATAGAGGACTACACATTCCAGCAATACTTTATATAACAATAGCATTTCTGTATAAAGTACTGCTGAGATTTGTAGTCCTCTATAGAGGGTGCAATTCTGCATTGCTGCAACAGTACTTTATACAACATTAGGCTACAAATAATAATAATTATTTTAATGATTTATTTACCCTTACCTCTTCTGTCTTCAGTTGTTCCGGTGTGTGTTCCTGCTCTAGACTTTGTGAGGCCTAAGGCGAAAATCCTGTCACGGCAGAGAGCCGTGACAGGGGAGGGACTGGATTCCTCCCCCTCCCTGTCCGATCCTCCAGTGCTGACTGGCAGAACGGACAGGGGAGCGGGCAGTTACAGCTGGCTTTGCCTCTAGATAGGCAGAGCCAGCTGTCACTCACACAGCTGGATGGATCTCAACAGTAATGTCAGGATCCGTCCCAGCTGCGGCGTCTCAGTATACCGCGAGCTGTAGCTCTGGGTGATGGGAGGATGCTAGTTTGTGTCCTCCCGGTACCCTTAGGAGAACGAGGTGGAAAAGCCCTAACCACATAGTTCTCCTTTAAAAATAGCAGTAGATTTTCCTAAATATTAGGATGTATGTTAAAGCATTTTAGATAATTATTACACTTAAATAAATAAATGGGGACAGGTTCATTTTTATTTTCTATAAATTGAAGACACATATCTCTTAAGCCTATAAATGACCCCTGTAGGTTTAGGAGATATGCCTGTTTTCTCCCCCATCTCTCTCATGCCCCTTTTCTTTCCACTATCTTCATATGCCCCCTGGACTCTCCCATCACCACTGTCCCCCCTGCACCTCTCCCCCAACTTCGGCACCCCTTCCATAACATATTTCCTGCACCTCACATCACCTTTCCCCAGCCCTCTCAAATCATGGTCCCTTCCCATCTCTGCAGCCGCCCCTCCTTCTCCAATCACATATCTAAAGATCCCCCTTCTCCAATCACATGTCCTCAGTCCCCCCTTCTCCAATCACATCTCCGCAGCCCCTCCTTCTACAATCACATCTCCGCATCCCCCCTTCTCCAATCACATCTCCGCAGCCCCTCCTTCTCCAATCACATATCTAAAGACCCCCTTCTCCAATCACATCTCCGCAGCCCACCTTCTCCAATCACATGACCGCAGCCCCCCTTCTCCAATCATATCTCCGCAGCCCCTCCTTCTCCAATCACATCTCTGCAGCCCCCTATTCTCCAATCATATCTGCTCAGCCCTCCGTTCTCCAATCGCATCTCCATGGACCCCAGGTCCCCAATCACATCTCCATGGCCCCCCTTCTTCAATCAAATCTCTGCAGCCACCCCTTCCCCTTTTCCAATCACATCTCCTCAGCCAGCCAATCA
>NW_017306757.1:503192-519055 GCF_000935625.1 Nanorana parkeri | reverse complement strand
ATCACTATCCGGCGTCCGGCGAGCCCCCCATCTCTACGCCGGGAGTGTCAGATGAACGGATGATCCGACACTCCCGGCGCAGAGACCTGGGGCCCGCCGGCCGCTGGATACCACCGCTGGATATGATGTTAGTAGCTGCAGAAGATTCAGAGCTGTCACCCAAGTAACACTCTATAGCAGGAGTAGGCAAACTCTGGCCCTTAAGCTGTGGTGAACGGACAAATCCCATCATACAACTGCCACTGGGAGTCATGACTGTCAGAGACTTGCAACGCCTCATGGGATTTGTAGTTGCACCGCAGCTGGAGAGATGGATTTGAAATGATAAACTTTATGGAATCCAATAAAATCATATGAAAGGAGGTCGCAGAAACACCCTGTAATAACCTGTTGTACAAGTTCTCCATCAACTTTTATGGAACACCGATAAGCTGCCCCTGCTGCGCTGAAATCCCAAGCAGGGTTGTCAGCCCAATCTAGTTAACCCTTGCTAGACTACATAACACATCCATCCCCCTCATCTGCATACAATAAGGGGAATATGTTCTGTAGTCCAGCAGGGCTGACAACACTGCTTGGAATTTCAGTTGAGCAGAGGCAGTGTTGTGGGCTCAACCAGGAAGTTATAAACTCACTGGATTTCTAGAAGATTTATGGGAACTTATCTGCACTTATTAGTGTTTTAGGAGGCAAAACACAGGGTTATGGGTATACACTGCAGAGGTGTACTGATCATTTAAAATTTTTTCACCCAAATCCATTATCAGAATTTAGTCAGAATGATGCCTTTTTTTGTATGTTTGTAAGTATTATTTACTTTTTTACTGTAAAGAAGCGATATCCAAGTCAATTCGACAGATAAAGTATTTTTATTTACTTACCATTGCTTTGAGTTGTAAGGTATTTGGGAGTGGGGCCTTGGGTAAAAGGACTTTGTAGGGCAGTAGTAGGCCTATGATTATAAAGAAATATGCAAACCATATCAACAAAATTCTTGAGGATGTTCACACCCCTAAATCATCTTACAACATATACAATAAAAATATTTTTTTTTCCCCCAAGTCTAATCATTTGTCGATTCCAGAATTTTAAATTCATACATTTATCTTAAAAATGCATTCAAGTACCCCAACTATTAACAAAAATGTATCTTATTTGTGTATCACTCGGCTGTAGATCCTCAAATCACCTCTGAATTGGTGCTGACACTGTCCTTCCTTGTGGAGGGGGGACTACTTTTGTCCCCATGGTCCCTGTGTGTGTTGTAAAGTAGCACCACTCCAAGCTCACTCTTGTAATAGACTACAATCTCAATACAAATTAGCTAACTAAACATGAGATTGTAGTCCATCACAGGACCGAGCTTGGAGAAATGACTAATTCACAACACACACAGGGACCATGGGAACAAAAGTAGCCGCCCTACCGAAAGGAAAGTGTGAATAGCTCGTACAGCACCCCTTCGGTTCTACTGAATCGAAGGGGTCCTGGAGCCGAAGCTAGCCGAAGGATCGATCCTTCGGCAGCTTCGTGAATAGACCCCATTGTCAGCACAAATTCAGAGATGATTTGAGGATCTACAGCTGCGTGATACACAAACAAACTACATTTTTGTTAATAGTTTGAGTACTTGAATGCATTTTTAAGATTTAAAGAAGAACTATGAGGTTAGTGATTTACAGTTAGAGCCGATGTGTGACATTGAAACTGTCACACGTCGGCTCAATAGATCAGAAGTGAGCGAACACATACCATCGCTCACTCACTTCCCGATCATCTCCCTGCAGAGAGTGGTGACTGTCAGTCACTGCTCCCAGCAGGGATTTCCCTACTCCCCTCTCCGATCCACCAGTGCTGAATGGAGGAACAGATGGGTGAGGGGGCAGGCACATCTGGCTTTGCCTCTAGATAGGCAGAGCCTGCTGTCAATCAGCCAGCTGAGTGGATCTCGACAGTATTGTCGGGATCCGTCCCGATTGCAATGCTCTCAGTATATAGCGGGCAACAGCGCGCTATATACTGAGCTTTTTCTCGCGGTAGAAGGTTAGTATATGTCCTCCCATGACCCTAAAGAGAACTATGGGATAAAAAGGTTACCCCCATAGTTCTCTTTTAACTCCAAGTTTAGTGTCACTTTAAAGAAGACTTCTTTAGAAAGCCAGGTAAATAAATTCCTGGCAAGTCACAATATACAGCATAAAAAAATATTTTTTCAGGGGCAGCAAGCGAGGAAAGACCTCTCCAATAGGCCACAGCCAGTAATAAAAGCCTGACATAATTTTTAGGTCTTCCCTTCTATATCCTCAGCAAAAAAAAACATTTTTGGCTGGAATTGGGCTTTACAAACCAGCCATTAAGTGCCCCTCAAGCTCTACCGTTGGAGAATGGTGTTATGATCTTGCTGTCAGTGGGTGAGAGAAGGCAGAGAAGCTGATCTGGGTGAGATTTTAATGGAGTTTTACACTAACTGGCCAGAGATTTTAGTGAATGCATCATTACTAGCCTAGCAGTTTGGACCCAAATGTAGATGTTGATCATGGATGATGCCCAAGCATGGCTGGTCTTAGTGTTCTGGAGAGAAAAGGAGGCCAGGTAGTAATTACCTGTGAGTGTTAGACATACACATTATTTAGTAGGCTTGGACTTAAAGTATATATAAAGGCAAAACAATAATTTGACAGTGCAGAAGGCTTAGACATGCTAGAGAGATTCACCCTCTCTGTATGGCCTGGTGACCATTATCATGGAGGCAGAAATTAAAATCCTTAAGTTTAGAGTTGTAGTAAAGGGGAATTTTCCACAATGGAGAAATGATCTGGTGACAACTCTCTTAAGATGGGAAATCCCATCTTTGGAGAGATTTTCCCTCACTTTATGTTGCATCTCCAAGATGGGAAGTAAAAGGAACTCTCTCCAATGAGATGCAAACAGCAAAATATAAACTAGCCAAAGTTTTAACCCTTTCATATTCTATCCAAAGCCAAAATATTAAATAAAATGTTGACTATATATGTACTTTACGGAATCCACAACATTGGCTGAGAAGTGATAGGCATCATATATGAATGATGTTCTAAAATGCAAAGCCATAGGTCAGATGCTGCAAAGGGTCATGCGTTCTCAAAATAAAAGCTGAGCCTTGGCAATCGGGTCCAGAGGTGGATAATTGAACTGTCTGCAGATATATAGTTTAGAGGCAGAGACAGGAAACCAGAGCCACCCTGACCTACCTCAGGCAGCAATAATGCAAATGGATTCAATGGGTGTGGTTATCTTCAATAAAAAACGCATGCAGATGGCCTTGTGACTTAGTGTGTTAGAATTGCCAGTAAATAAGTGCTGCCACTGTTGGCTTGCAGGTTACGGGAAAATTGTAATCTCTGACAGTAAGCAGCGAGAGATAGGACTTTGATGTGTAAAAGCCATCCCATCTATGGAGGCATCTATGGAGGCTATCTTAGGTAAAGAAAATCATCCACAAAAAGCACTAAGTGTGGCATGACATAAAAACCAAACAAACCTGATCATGTCATGTGGCTTAAAATAAGTGTGGGTAATCTGGTAGTAATGGGAGCAATTACAAAATAGAAACAATTAATGAAGAAATGTGAGAGAAGCATTTTAGTTCTACTGGAAATTAGATATTAAAAGCACAGAGAATAATCAAAGTAGGAGAAAACACAAGATTGTACAGTGAAGACTGAAAAGGAAAGTTCAGGTTTTATAGCACAACTATAACTTCATCTCTGTAACTGCACTTAGGGCCCGCTCACAGTACTGTAATGAAACACATGAGGATTGCTGCATATTACGAACTACAAACCCAATCTTTTCTGTGAACTTTATTTTTTATCAAAGCAGAGTAGCACAGCCCAAACTAGAAGTGTGAGTAGGAAGCTATTTAATATCTAAAAGATACGTTTCCATGCACCCACACAAGGGGAAGATTAAATCAATGAACAGTTTTATGAGAAACCAAAAATGACCTTAAACAACCTCCTAAAAATAATGTGAAAATTGTAATGAATCGTTGAACATTCGTTTGGTTGGGAAGCAATATGTCTACCATACATAAACTTTTAAAACCTAAAGGACCTAAACCTGTCCAGGTATTACCCAAATTTAAAGCCAACCTCCCCTTCCCCCACAATATTACTTTATTTTACCTTGTTCCTGTAGCAAGAAACAAGGGACTCCAATGTACCATGTACTTATTCTGCCTGGAGGAGGGGATATCTGGGGGACCCCTATATCACACCAAGCCACATGTCTTTCAACATTGGGAGGGGACCTTGCAAGGAAGGGCAGTAAAGCCTTCCTCTCCTGCAAGGCAATGTTAAGGGGCAAGTTCCTCTTCCCCACAACTGGTCCCCGAGAAGTTGCAGAGGTGACTTAAAGGAACCCCTTTATAACATGGGGGCTCCCAGATATCTGCTCCCCAGGGGAATTAGTACAGGCTACATCAGTATCCCTAATAGTGACTGAATATACAAAGTACAAAGTTTAACCCCTTCATGACCAAGGCCATTTTTTTGCCCCCATGTTATAATCCACATTGTAGGCCTGAAAGTTACTTCAACTACCCAAACATTATATATTTTCTGAAAGCCAAAACCCTGTAGAAAAAAGAAATGGTGGCAATTGCTAATTTTTAACGTATTATCAATCCCAAAAACTTAGTGAAAAATGCATTTAAGTTACATTTAGTGCCCCAAAACACAATAAAATACCCATTGTTTTTTTCCAAAATATAAAAGATGAGGTTACAACAAGTAAATAGATACCCAACATGCCCAGGTTAAAAATTGTTTGCGTCTGTGAAATGGCGACAAAGTTCAATACCCCAAAAAGTCCATAGTCCATGCTTTAAAAAGCCCGCAGGTCATCAATTTTGAGATACGCATAAATATTGGCCCTAGAATTATTGCTCTCACTCTGGCGTGTGCTGCGATACCCACCATGTGTAGCACGATATTTTTTTTATTTTACTGTAATTGCTATCACATAGGGGGGATTAGAAGGGGGGATTACAACCCCCCATGTGATAGCAGATTGGTGGTGACAGGTACTCGTTAAGGTGATACTGGGGGTCCAAAAGACACCTAGTATCACCTTTACACTCTAAATAAGCTGTTGAAGTGAAGATCGCACTTCAGTAGCTTATTGCTGGGCTTCAGGAGCCCAGCAATGACAGCTCAGGGACCAGAAGTGATGCAATACGTGTTGCTCCAGGTCCCATAGAAGGGGGAGGAGATAGTTGAACGGGCGTTCGCTGCTCTCCTTCCAGCTTCCCACCGACAGCTGAGATGCCGGGCCAATAGATGGGGCAGCGGAGCCCAAGAAACACGGCAAGGTTGTACGGGGGAGGGGGGCAAATTACTGGCCTGTAGAAGCAATCTGGCGACAGCTGAGTCACCAGAATCGCTTCTATGGTATAGCCGCTGGGTAGTCTGTTTAAACGGGCCTGCTGCCAGTGACGTACTATGTACATCACTGGTCACTAAGTGGTTAAAGTATATCTTAACTCAAGAACAAAGTTTAAATATATTGCAGCTTACCATTCCTAGCTGCATTAGTTTATTTTCAGGCTAAGTTAGTTTTATGCAAGTATAGAAAAATACCTGCTGATCCTGAGAAATCCAGTATTCTTGTACCTTCCTGTCTACTAAACTGAAATCTCAAACAATGTTGTGAGCTTTCCTTCCTATTATCTGTGAACTGCAAAACTCTTCCTCCCTAAATAATGGAGATGAGGATAGAGGTTTATTTGTATCCATATCCCAGGAAGCATTTCCCGATGTCTTTATATCTGTATTTAGTAAACAAGCATACCAAGACCTGTCCAGCTTCATCTATGCATTAATAACATTGAACACTGCATATCCAATAGAAACAACTTACATTTTACTAGGCTTGCACAGTCCACTATCCATGTCTAAAACCGTTTCAGGTGGACATTTTTCACAGCTATAGATGTAAAGGCTGGAGTCAGAGTCTAGATCCAAATTCAGAATAAATAATGTTCATGGATTAATTATGTGAAACGTCATGTACTGTGCATATAAGCTTGGATTGCATGGTCATTTTAAAATCCATATACTGTATGTGTATTCATTTGGCCTAATTGGGGTTAGAAAAATGTACAGACTGAGGGAAGGAGGTAGACAGAAGAAGAAAGGGTCAGGAGATAAAATAGGAGGGGTGGAAGAGGAAAGTAAGAAGAAGGAAGCGAAATGCTAAATGTATCAAGCATACATTATTACCTTTTATGCTAAGCCTTTCACCACTCTTGCACTTTGGCAATTCATTGCACTCTGTGCAACTTTTTGTTTGACAACCATAGCCTGGATGACAGCGGCATTCCATCTTCTCGTGGTCACATGATTCTCGGATTAAACCTGTACCAATGCATCATTTTGTTATTTGTTGTTTTTACAATATAATCAAACTGCAATGTCATACAGGGCCAAATGATTTTACCAAGTGATTTTCCCTGACAAGTTGAATGCTCTAAAGCTGGCTATACAGGGTATAAACTGATTATACAATCTCTCTTCAGTCTCTTCTACATTTACCAAAACTAAGTTGTGACGACATGGTGATGAGTTTATAAGTTAAATGTGTATTGGTGTTGAGTTATGTTTGAGTGCGTTATGCTGTGTGACCGGATTATGGAAAGACTATCAGCACCAGCCCTCGTTATCTCCCATTGTTCTCTGAGGGAGCTCAGAACAATGACATTCTGGCCAAACTCTTGCTATGGCTGTCTGGAGCTATTTAGCAGGTGGACACCTGTGGTGTTGTGAAGACAGGATTTCTGGGGAGGGGAAGGTGGATGTGATGGGATTATATTCTGATCTGATCACTTTCTGTATAAATGTTTGTGCAGTTTCTCAATAAACCAGAGAGTTTGTTTCACCTACACTCAAGCCTTGGCTAGTGACTGGGGAAACTGGGAGCTAAGGATCTTCAGGTTGCAAGATCTCCTCAGCAAGGAAGAAGACAGCGGCGGACATACTCCTCCTGAGTACGGGGGTCCGTCACATAAGTCATGTGAGGAACTGCCTAGAAACTTAATTGACTGTATAAGCAATTAGGCAGGCACTATGTAGGTGCTGGCATTTGTAAAGGGCATTATACCATCAAATTATAACGGGTACAGTGAGCATTAGACTTAAAAGAATAAACAGTTCTAGTTCAATCAGCACTCAAGTTCTCCCCAAGTGTTAGATTTGCATAGGCATAGCCTTCATATGGACATTTTCAGTGGTGTGTAATTTTTGTTGTTTTTGTTTTGCAGCCACTGAATTTTCTAATGAATATGGCAGCATGTAGGAGGATGTATTAACTGGGGCCATGGCAAAGGGCTTTGAAGACCGCCTTCTTCAGCAGCACATACTTAACTTTACTTCACTCCCAGACTGCTCTGTCAGCTGCCATACATTTGTTACTTCGGTGTATAAAGGGGCATCTGATTCACCATAAGTAATAGTGTTCATTCTTTGTTATTGGCCCAGCACGGTCATATGGAAATGGGGAGACAGCCAGCTCTGTATAAGCTCTGACTGGAAATACAAGTTGAGCTTACACAGGTCTGTTTCAACTCTCCCCTAGTTGCTAAACAGAGCAGCAGGGGAGCAAAAAGAACATAAACAGTATAGTGTATGTGGTACAGGGGAAGGGAGGTATAAAATGAACCTGCATGAGCAAAGTACATGTGATCTGGAGCTTTTTTTTTACCAAAGGACAAGCGGTGCTACTACAAGCACAGCAACAGCATTGGGAAGTATCTAGAACCCTCCTACAGAAAAGAAATTATAAAGGTCAGAGCCATATTAGTTCCACAGTCCATATATGCATTTGCATCTAGGTACATTAACACATGTAATTAATATTATTCTGGCTTTTCCTGACTTGCCAGTCCACTGCTATACATGCAGGTAAATTCAACAGTGAATGACAGTTTATTGAATACTGAGATGGTCACAAAAATTCCTGAAGCTGAGGCAACATACTGTCTTTCTATAAAGTTTGTTGAATGGTGGTCTATACCTACAAACCATATTATATTCAATAGCCCATTATAGTGTTCTTTTTTTGTAATAATAGCAATAGCAAGTGTTTAGCCTGGTTTGGGTCAGTGTGTCACTGTATCCCATATGCCTGCTGGGGTTATACTAGTTGGCTGTATAGTATTATTAAAGAGGAACAGTGATCAAAACAAAAAAAATACTGCTGGATGGAACTGCATTGCGGGCTTGTTCACACCGAAAGCGGTGCATTACAGAGCGGTAACTGCTGGAATGTACCGCAATCCTGCCATTGAATTCAATACACCGTCACGCCCCCTCCTGCACCAGAACACAGGGGGCAGTTTTGTGAGGGATCACAGTGTTTTCCAGCAGCTACCGCTCTGGAACACACTGCATTCTGTGTGAACAAGCCCTGCATTTGAAGACCTATGACTGTAATCCAAAAACAAGGGTTGGCAAGTGTCCAACAATTTTTAGACAGACTGCTTATTTGTATAGGTCTTTAAAAAATACTTTTTCCTCCAACTGAGATTTAGGCAACCACAGAGTTCTAATTCTGATAATCTAATTCAGGCCTCAATACTTATATTTTAGTTTTCTCCCAAAAAGTGAACTGTTTTCTGTATGTTTATTGCAGCTTCATTGTACTGTACCTTCAGGTGCTTGTAAGTATATTCAAACTTGTTCCCAAGAACCATAGGAGCCTTGAAACAAGGCAGTCCATCAAGTCATGGAGCAGTCATGGAGAGGGCCGAGGCGCTGAACAATTTTTTCTCCTCAGTATACACTCAGGAGGGAAACGGGTTCGACGTACGTGATAAAACACATAGTTCAACCGATAATATACCACAATGGTTGACGGAAAGCGGAATAGAACAAATACTTAAAATGCTCAATGCAAATAAAGCAGTTGGACCAGATAACCTTCACCCCAAGGTACTTAGGGAACTAAGCCAGGTTATAACAAGACCATTATTCCTAATTTTTAAAGAATCCTTAGTGACTGGTAAGGTACCATGTGATTGGCAGAGGGTACGGTAGTTCCAATATTCAAAAAGGGGGCTAGATGCCAACCAGGTCTGGAATTAAGGAGATTAAGGGGGGATATGATTTTCATGTACAAGATGTTCAATGGTGACAGCAGCATTGGCAACAAACTGTTTGAGATTAACTCCATTACAGTACTTACCTTTACAGTAAGAGCGGTTAAGGTCTGGAACTCACTGCCATCGGCAGTGATTTTAGCCAAGAGTGTAGATTTGTTCAAGAAACGTTTGGACAATTTCTTGAGGGACCGTAATATCCAGGGATACCAGTATCCCTAAGAATGAGATGATGCGTGGACCTATATGGGTTGGACTTGATGGACGTATGTCTTTATTCAACCCCAAATACTATGTAACTATGTAATAAGAATGAAAGATGCATGTAAGTGCTGCCACCGCTATAAAGTCCCTACACTTTACTCTCCTTCCTCAAGCCAATATTTGTATATAGGAACGCCCCAGGTTTCAAGGCTCCCGTAGTACTGTGCACGCACGCACGCACACACACACACACACACAAACACACTGCTCCCATGACATTAGTATCACAGAACACAAAATAATTTTAGAAGTGGTTTGCTTTCAGACTCTATCTCCATGATTTCATTTTCAAATGCCTGGTCTGAAAAGAGCTGAAAAGGTAGAGAGATGAGTCATTCTTTTAACTCATTGAGTTGTGTTTGTAAATTTAAACTACTGAGCTATAACAGCAAAGCATAACAGTAGAAAATGTGAAATGGAGGCTAGAACTCTACTTTCTAGATGAAATGTAAACACAGAATGTATGCAATATTTCCTGGACTAAAAAAATATAGGCCAAACTTTCACTTTAATGCTTCTGATTCATTTTGAGTTCATCTTACTTGTGGCTTCACTTTTGTTGGTAGTCATAACATGCAAAATTTCAGAATTTTTTAGGAAGTTTTGTTTGGTTGAATGAACTCAGCCTGCTGGAACTTTTTTTTGGAACTTTTGTTTGATTTCCAATAGTAAATGGGGTTAAATTCAAATCATTTTGATGACAGTTGACATAAAAAAAAAAAAAACAGCAGGATGGAAGCATTTTCTTGAATGAAAAAAAAAGAAGCAGGATGGAAATATTTTCTTGAATGAATGAAATTCTAACAGTGAATGTGGTTTTAGTCCAAGAAATTTCAAAATCAAATGTTAGAATCGAATGTAATTTTGAACAGCACTCATCAAGTCTCATTGACATTTTTATTATTATTTGAGAGTTTGTATAAAGTGTGTGACTTTTGCCTGATCACCATTTTGCAGCCTAATTACCTCAGTAAAGAGGTAGGAAGGTGAGAAGAGACATAGAGAGATTAATGAAGAAAGCTACTGGCAGAGGAATCCACACTTGATGGTGTTCACCTTATTTACTTGCAATTACTTTGCAAAGTGAACAGCCAAAGGTGTCCCCAGGGAGGGTGTCACCCACTGGGACGCCATTACGCATGAGTAAGACATCATTACGCACTTGCGTAACGTCGTAACGTCGTCACACACAGTTAACTGCCAGCGGCCATCTCGGTGAGGATTAAGCTGTTAGAGTTCACCCATTCAATCAAAGACCACTATCATAAACAATGTGGTATTCCAATATCGAAAATACAAAATGACAATGCTACTAGACTGAAATCCTTTTGCTATTTCACATTTTTTAATTTATGTATTTCCCCACATTTACATGCTAGCTATGCTATCCAGCAAAAGTGACAGTGGTGGGTGAGAACAAATATAAAGACAAAACTTTCTTTCTTTAGTTTTGGATGGAATAGGGAAGGGTTAAACCTCTGCCATGCTATTCTTGTCTAGTCTGGCCGATGACGCAACAGAAAGTAAGAGGAAATCTCCTTAATGCGAAGGGGATTCCTATTGTAGTCACTTGCCACCAAAACACGTGTTACTATTGGAAGATTTAGCCACAGCTTTTGTTAAGGTGGCAACTCAAAATTTTGAATCTTCCTTCAGATGCTCTTTTGGTGACAGTGGTTACCAGAACAAATAGAGGGGTGAATCCCCAGGCAGGCACACAAACATTGAGTAGAGGTGGTAGAGAGGGGGTGAACCCAAATCCTCAATTTATAGCTGAGAAGTCTTTATAAAGGTCCGAATGGCTTTGGATTAGCAGCTCTCCACATAGCAGAGGTCCTACCGAAAGAGGCGTCACTTGGCTTGAGAAGTTGGTGTGTAGTTCAACCAGAAGGAGCACCAAACACATATTAAGAGCCATCAAATGTTTATTTATTTTTTTAAATACAAAAGGCAACCAACGTGTTTCAGGGGCCAACCGATCCCCCTTCATGAAGACTTTAACAACTGTCACAGTATGTCTTGAGTTCAAAAGTAGGAGTCTGGATATATCAATCAGAGCCAGGGTGATAAATAGTATTGTAAGTAGGTGCCCATGTTAAGCAGCCATGACGAGTGATCACTTTTTGTTCACATGGGTTACATTTAAAAAAACTCCTGTATTGCTACCACTGCTTATGAACCCCTGACAGTAATAGTATGCCCCAACCACTCACTTTTGCCTAACAGCTTGCTCTGCATGCAAATGTGTGAAAAAATACAAATAAAGGTATGTGAAATCAAAAAACTAATTAGGCATTCATTTTTTTTCAATTAGACTTTTTCAATAATTAATCCATATTGAACAAATATACATAGCCCAGCAACATATTTCATTACATTTTCACACAAGCACTTACAGTCATCATGCTTCAGAACAGCTTCATCTCACTCAGCACAAAATCACAAGAGACAGCAAAGTCTCCAGAAGTTGTCCATCTACTAGCTTAGAGAAGTGAGGAAGGAGCAAGGAATTGACTTGCCATGCTGTGCCTGTGCGTTTGTGGATACACAGCTTACTAGCACACACAATGGTGGCTTCAAACGACCCTGGCAAGAGAAAGGAGCCACCCTTAAAGAGGATATCGAAGCCGGGGACCATCTGATTTAGCAGGAAATACATTTTAAAACATCAAGGATCAGCATCCATTGTAAGTGAAATAATTAGTATTTGAAATAGCTTACAAACCTTTTGACTTTCCTTTCGCTTCAATACTAGAGTTACATACAAGTATTAATCATGTACATTCATCAGAATATGATTTTTTGTTTGCCTTGGCTCAATTAAAACACTTTTCTGTTGCCTGTACCTGTTTATATTGCTCTAGTTCAGAAACACATCAAGTCTACTATGCTGATCTGTTAGGTTGTATGTTATCTCAATGTATTATATGTTTCACTATAATCAGAGAAAAAGAAAGGCAATTGTTGACCAACGCAACTAATTATGTAAATGAATCACCCCCAATGATTTGTTTGCAAAGGAAGTTTAAAAAACTTAAAAAGGGAAACATTGTAAATGAATGTACTTATAGAACAGATAACGTAAAATCACACTTTACACAGCCAAATGAAGTAATACTCACTTCCTTCACATTTTGGGCAGCATATTCGACCTATGGTGGTGTAGACTGCATGCTGTGCCCCGCTGCATTCCCCTGTCACCACTATAGCCGTCACATTCATAAGTATCACAAACCATGTTCCAAAAAACAACTCACTTAGCCACCTTGGTCTCATTATTACTACTGCTGTTTAAGGTTGCCAATATGTTGTTCAAGAGGCTGAAAGGGTTTTCATAAAAGATATTTCTTCTTTTGAACAATGAAGGAAATGCATCTAGTGTACAGCCCATATCTTTATAGCTCTGTTGGAGCTTCCTGATTGTGGTCATGACGTCTGCTGCACTCTCAGTTGTTGAAAAAAATCTCTTTAAATCGCTCTGTTGGGCTTGTTCCATTTGCAGTGTGAGGAGTTGTGGTCACATTCAAAGTGCTTAACCTGACAGCTGAACAGATTTTTATCAAACACAACTCTGCTCACTGAAAAGTAGATTTAGGATGGTTGCTCTAGGCCAGTGTTTTTCAAACTTTTTTTTAACTCATGGCACCCATTAAAAGTATGCAAGATCTCAAGGCACCCCAGTCTAAAATTCCATAGATTTTAGGGGGAACCCACACAAAAAAATTGTTTACCCTTAACATTAAAGTGTCCCCTTCAAATCATTTCCCCTTCCCTTTTATTTATTTTATTTTTGGATAGACTTGCAGAATGCAAATAGTTCTGTCAAGTTCTTTTTCTGTCTGCTACCCCACTGGAGAGAATTCACCTGAAAGTGAGTGGTTGTACCAGTATAGCAAAGGATCCAACTATAAAGCCAGAGTATAGTAATTGTAATCTCCCATGGGTTCTAACACTTCCCCATTCTGGGGTGTCCCTATAATGAGGCAGCCTGAGGCTGTTGCCTCAGATGGCATCTCTTTGGGTCACGTGGGGAGGCGGCAGGCAGAGCTGTATGATAACTCTGCTGCACAATGTTTGCAGTGTGCCTCACACCCCTTTTCTGGCCAGAGCATCCCAGGTTCCCAAGAGCTAGCAGCTCTAGGATTCTCTGGCTGCCGTCCCACCCAGCTTCTGGCAACCAATGGCATCACTGGTTGCCAGGAGCTGAACAGAAGGCTCTGACATCCCCACCAGCCCCACACCCCTCCCAAACATAAACCACCACCAGCCATCCTCCCCACCCCGGAATGTGCACCACTAGCACCCACTAACCACCCCCCTGCAGTCTCAGTCTGGGGACACCCCTGTTAACTGCTTTGTCACAGCCCGTAAACCCACTTTTTAAAAAACTTTTGAATAAAGTAAGGGAGGGTTACAACCCCAGTTTTTTTTCCTATCTGTGTCCCATTAGGGAGATTTCCCTTCACTTCCTGTCTGATGTTCACAATGGTGAGAGGAGATCCCTCTAAAAAGAGGCAAATCGCTAGTAGTCAGCATGGTCCCCAAAACTAGAGTCCCCATTGGAAGATTTCCCATCTATTCTTGTGCTGAGGGTAACTAAAAATGTGGGATTTTATTTCACTGATCACAGTCACCAGGACATGTAGATGGGTGAACCTCCCAAACAGGGACACAGAAAGAAAAAAAAAACTAAAAGGGTTCTAATCTTGTGCTGTGTTATAGTGCAGCGTTAATCTCAGGATTTGGTGAACAAAAATGCAAATCCTTTGGCTGGTAGAACAGCTTACTGATATGTATTTTATTGTATTTAGCAGTAGGGATGGGCTGCACGGTCGAGTCGAACCTATGTTCGACTCGAACATATGTTCGACTTTATATATATATATATCTCAGACTTCTGTATCTCAGACTTCTGTATATATTAGAGTTCTATATAAATATCAATAAAATGTATATAAATGTCATTTTTGCTTCAGCAGGTTCTATACATCATACAGATGCGCCACTTTACGGTCAGTGAAAGGGGACCCCCCCAGGCACCATATATAAAGGAATTTTTCATTTTTAATGTTTCATTTTAAGTGATGTTAAATCACTGCTCCTTTAAAAATGGTATTTTTTAAAAGTGTTTTTTTCATTGATACATGTCCCCCAGGGCAGTACCCGGAATAAATATATATATAATCAGACTTCTGTGTATATATATATATCTCAGACAATATTTATTTATGACAGGTATTTATATGGCGCCGACAATTTACGCAGCACTTTACATAGTTGCACATTCACATCAGGCCCTACCCTCAGGGAGCTTACAATCTAAGGTCCCTATCTCACATGCATTCATACAAGGGCCAACTTAGAGAGGAGACAATTAACCTACCACACTCTTTGGAGTGTGGGAGGAAACCCGAGTACGCGGAGGAAACCCACGCAAGCATGCAGAACATGCAAACTCCCTGCAGATAATGACCTGGGATTCAAACCGGGGACCCCCAATGCTGCAAGGCAGAAGCTATAACCACTACGCCACTGTGCTGCCCATTTTTATTTTAATGAACACATTTTGGGGTTACGCTATTTAAAATATATATATTGTTCTTTACTTGCTTTATAGGATTACAACAGCCTTAAAAAAGAGCCAAAAACAAATTCACAGATCGCTCCTTTAGAATTTGAATGGGGTGGTCGCTGTGCTGGGGGTTCACAGACTTCCTGCTGGGTTTGCAGAACGTCCAGCGTGTTGGAAATACAACAACATATACATTACAGCGTTTACTGATATGTCTTTTGAGCTGTAAATGGTGCTGTAGTGCAATGTTATCCTCTATTTGCATGTTTATGTATGATACACTGAAAGTTCTGTCTGTATACATGTTTCCTGCACAATGCTGCATTCAGATGTAATATTCTTCTGAGCAAGTAAAACTTAATTCAGCATTCCTCAAGATCTCAGTGCTTCATCTAAATACATAACCAACAGAGCGAACCAAACTTTGCCTGGTTTGCTCATCGCTAGTTATCAATCTTCAATGGGAACTACAAGTGGCCGTACTGATTCGCATTACTCAGGCATGGTCAAATGTTGTCACTACCAGGAAACCATTTGTGAGAATTTATAAACTGCCGTTTCTTGAGTACATGTATGATGACAGGAAGTGGGCGCAATGAGCCAGCAGGAGATCAACAGCACTGATAAGGATAAAGAAAATGTGAAAACTGTCATTCTATTTAAAAAGAAACATGGTTTTTGATACATAGGGGTCTATTCACAAAGCTGCCGAGGGCAGCCGAGTGAATGACCGATCAGAAGTGAAGTGAGCCGAACACCGTTCGGCTATTCACTCCAGGCTGGTACGGCTGATTTCAGCCGTATATCGGCTGAAATCAGCCGTACATCGGCTTGCTTCGTGTGGCTTCGGATCAGCCGAACATGCTCAGCATGTTCGGCTGACCCGAAGTG
>NW_017306757.1:468898-498480 GCF_000935625.1 Nanorana parkeri | reverse complement strand
CTTTTGTGAATAGCCCGTACAGCACCCCCTCGGTTCTCCTGAACCGAAGGGGTCCTGGTGCCGAAGCTAGCCGAAGGATCGGCCGAAGCAACGGCCAGATCCTTCGGCAGCTTTGTGAATAGACCCCATAGTGACTTAGCAAATGTAATGTTATTCAGTTAGAGTTTACATGTACTTTATTCATATCTAATTTGCATAGGGTATCTAAAGCCAACACTTTGTGCCCTGAAAAAAGTGACACTTGTGACATTTTAATAAAGTTCTAACAACAAAAAAAGTCCCAAAAACTGTGGAACCAACACACAATAATCTTCCAAAGAAATTCAAACTTTATTCCACGTGCATCTGTACAAAGCACAACCGCTGACGCGTTTCTGTCTTACTTGACCTTAATCATAGCCCCAAAAAATAGGGTTGGCACTGTAACTGCTAACGCACACCAGCGGCCATGCATTGCAGCACAGCCACTTGTATGAATCCAGCCTTCAGTTTTATAGTAGGGAAATGGTTTAAATCCCATGTCAGATTGTTTTTTGCTTTCTGTATCGTGTTGGGTAGGAAATCTTTCTAAGAAGGTAAAATGTTCTTTCAGACAGCTGTTACCAGAAGAGGTGCCACTTACAAAAAAAAATAAAAAATCCTATCCTATAAATTAGGGCTGTGCAAATTAACGATTTATTTCTCGATTAATGGTTAATCTTTTTGATCGATTACATTTTTTTTGATAGATTAACTTTTTTTGAAACTTTCTGCACGAGCGCCAGCCAAGGCATTGGCCTATACACATACAGCACAGCAATTAAGTAATAAAATGAACTAGGATCACACTAATCCAGCACGTTTTTATTCTGAGTTGCCCCACTCAAGCGGCGGCCATATTGAGTGGGGCACGTGAGATTAATAACGTGCTGGATTAGTGGGATCCTAGTTCATTTTATTACTTCATTGCTGTGCTGTATGTGTATAGGCCAATGTAGTTGGATCTGTATGTGCATTATAATTAATCAAAATTAATCGATTAAAAAAAAATTCGATTAATCGAACAGGAACATTTTAATCATTACCAGCCCTACTATAAATATGTTCCAGTGGCATAAAAAAAGCCTGATAGAGGTTCTAACCTTTCAACACTTTATCCAAAACTTAGACATACTTTAAGCTGCATCATGTCATTTCCTACTACTTCCACTGTAGTAGCTGCGCCTGCTAGTGATTAGTGTGCTTGGGTTCCCAGGGCCCTCTGTATCCTAGCAACCAAAGACACTGTGTGATCTGCATCATTGGTTGCTAGGACACTAGCAGCTGGATTGCACAGCATCATTAAATGAGTACACCCAGCAGATTTGTCAGAAAACCTTTACTTTTCTTTCAGAATCAACATTTACTATGGGATGCTATACTACAAAATACTTCCAAAAAATGCAGGCCATTGATTGCAATCAAGATTTTTTAATTTGCACACACAAAAAAGTATTTTTCCTAACAAATTAATTCAAGACCCATGTTGCAAAAATAAGTACACCCCAATGAAAGTCATAGGAGCAAAGCTAGATTTTAGACAACAAAATCCTAATTTAAAAGAGTTCAACTACAGGTGAGTATAATGATTCATTAATCAGGTGTCCAGCAGACAGTTGATTATAAAAGGGCTTTACATAACAAAGACAACTCCTTCCCATGTCATGCTGTCAGCAATGGCACCACATGGAAGAGAAATGTCACAAGGCCTGAAAAAGAAAATAATTTATTTACACAAGAAAGGTGAAGGCTACAAGAAAATCAGCAAAGCTTTACCTATCAGTCAGAATACTGTAGCAAAAGTGATACAAAAATGTAACAAAGATGGAACTGCTACCAACTCACAGAGACGTCCAGGCCGTTCACGGAAGTTAACACCTGAGGAGCGTCTTCTGATGAGAAGGGTTGAAGAAAATTGCCATGCAAGTTCACTGCAGTTAGCTAAAGAAGTAGAAAGCCAAACTGGGGTGATTGTTTCCCGTGACACAATCCGGCGTACACTGCAGAGGAGTGGCATGCATGGGTGTCATCCACTAAGGAAGCCTCTCCTAAAGCCCATGCACAAAAAAGCCCACCTACAATTTGCCAGGGCCCATGCTGAAAAAGAAGACTACTGGGACCCTGTACTCTGCAGTGATGAGACCAAGATTAATGTTTTTAGAACTGATGGCTTCAAAACTGTATGGTTTTGCAAAGGTGAGGAGTACACAGAAAAATGCATGGTGCCTACAGTGAAACATGGTGGTGGCAGTGTCCTTCTGTGGGGCTGCATGAGTGCTGCTGGTGTCGGGGAGCTGCATTTCATTGACGGTATCATGAATCCACAGATGTACTGCTCTATATTGAAAGAGAAGATGCTACTATCGCTCCGTGTCCTTGGTCGTTGTGCACTTTTCCAACATGACAATGATCCAAAACACACATCTAAGGCCACTGTTGCATTTCTGAAGAAGAACAGGGCGAAAGAGTATGTCTCCTGATCTGAACCCAATTGAACACTTATGGGGAATTCTGAAGAGACAAGTTGAGCATCACTTTCTATCCAGTATCCAGGCTCTAAAAGAGGTCGTTCTTGAAGAATGGAAAAAGATAGATTTTGCAATATGTCGCCAACTTGTTCATTCCATGCCTAGAAGACTTGGTGCTGTCCTTACAAATCTTGGGGGTCACACAAAATACTAGATGGAGTAGTTTTCGTTGTGGGGTGTATTCATTTTTGCTTCATCTAATTTTAGTAAAACTGATGATTCGGTAATCTAAGTTATATTAGTAACCTTACTTTCATGTCATGAGCTAAACGAATGTTCTATAAAACTCAGTTTTGCCAAAATTTTGGAAATTGTTCTTGTGTTCACTGAGATACTAATTAAAATCTTACTCTTCAAAGGGGTGTACACATTTATGCTGAGCAGTGTGTACATATACACACACCAGTTTGGGATAATCTTAGAGACACTGTGATGGAAATCCCCTTTAATGGGACAAGTCAGCTGAAACATGTGTTTTTCACTTGTGAGAGTAGGTCATCAGTATAAAGACATTTGTTATTCAAAGATGTTCTGAATGTTACACCTTTTCATGACTCATAATGTACCCGGATAACGGTTGATAAAGGTCATAAAATGTATTTCAAAGGTAAAGTGAGTGTTGAATAAGACTTGATTTACATTAAAGTGTACCTATAGCCATTCTATGACACTGCATGCTGTGTGGTCTGACATCTTTATAGTGCACACCATATTTATGTATTCTGTAGTAATGTTTTTTGAAATATTACTATGCACTAATGTTTGGGGGTCATTGTCCATGTAGATGAAATTAAATTTAAATGTCCAAAAAGTTTTTTTTCTTCTTTTGATTGACAAACTAATTGACTCTGAGGCCATCCCTTCGCCGATATATGAGAACATTTTCTCTAAAGTTATTACAGTATGTACATAATATTTGCCTAATGGTTTCTACTATGCATCTTCAATGGCTTCTAAATGCATCCTCCATCATATGAAAAAACATTACCGTTTTTACACCCCAGTGAGTACCCAGCCACCAATCACAAGGAAAAAGCAATGCCAGCTTACAAAATGGTATAGTCCGCCACAAACAAGTCAGTTTCTCATAATACTAGAATTGTAATTTATTTGCTGATTCTAAGCAGGTCATTAAGATTTTTGCAATAATTGTTGATTAAAGATACCCATAAACAAAAACATTTCATGATCATTATTTGCTTCCACATGCCATTAGCACTGTGGAAAATCCTTATGGCCAATTATAGCTTCAGTCACTAGTTTTGGCTCCTGTCATCTCCATGCTCCTATTTTCCATTGCAGGCTTGTTACTTCAAGTGTTAAGATTTATTGCATAGGCCCTTGGTGTGGATTAACATGAGTATAAAGAAGGAGGGTTTAGATTAATCTTTGGATGAAGGGATAGGGGGGTTAAATATTGGAGGGTTTAAGGGTCAGGGATTACAATAGTTCCTGTTAGAGTGTAATTTAGGAATATGGATCAAATTAGGGGTCAATTGTTAAAGTGTTAGCGCACTAATACTCAGCTTAAAGTGGTCCTTTACCCCCTTTGGCTAAAATCAGACAATACAGCTCTGCGTGCTTATATGAAATCATCTCACATTCATTAGTTAAACAAATATTTTCATTTTACCTACAATTTCTTAATTTCTACTTCCTGGTTATCTGGCAAAAATAATTGAATGTTCCCAAGTGTTGCATCCTAGGAAGGTTACATCATCAGAGTATTGGTGGGAAATCTCATCTGTAATCTCATGAGATCTCCGGGAAAGGCATTTTCTTCCCCTGAGATGATGTGCATGGTCACATGTCCTAGTCACATGTGTCAGAGTTCCAGGAAGTAAAGGGAGATTGATATGCCTGTCCTTAGTAAAAATGGCCACTGTGAGAAGAATGGGGAGAAAAAGAGAAATAAGATATGCAAAGAATACAAAGCCGGCAATTATTTAGAATGATCTTTTTGAAGATTTCCATTACTAAACATTTCTGAAGGTGCCTTTGTTGTTATTTTGAAGATATGGATAAAGTTCCTCTTTAACCTTACTGGGCACCAATGCGCTCCCTTGGCCGCCCTGCAAGTGAGGTAGAGAGCCACACACCGGGTCTAATTGTACCACAGGCAGCGCTGGGGCCCCGGCTGGGAGCTTCCTGAATACACACCTCTGCTGCATGGTGTTCCAGCCTGGAGGAAAGTTAGATAAGGTAAGTGCTTTAATCTCTGTGCCGGTATGTTCTGTGAGTTGTTTGTAGTCCTGTATAGCTGATGGAACGAATCTGCATTTGTGTATAAATTATTACTGGGAGTTGTAGTCCTCTATAGCTGGTGCCATTCTGCATTGCAGCAGTGCAGAATGGCATTAGCTATAGAGGACTACAAGTCCCAGCAATGCATTATATTTTTAAGTAGGGATACACCACTGCCAATACTGGACATTTTCACCAGTACTCACACTAATGCCCCGATACTAAACGCAGATACCGGTGTTCTGTCGAGAACTCCGACGTAGTCGAACTTGCCGACCTCAGCATCTGGGCTTGCGCACAGACCGGTATTATCAAGGAAACCGGGATTCATTCACAAAGTATTTTGTTTAAATCGTTAATTGTGACCGTTAATAATATTCCATCCTTCATTTACCGCCATGGACGGCATATTGTTAATGGTCACAATTAACCATTATAAACGAATACTTTGTAAATAAATGCCGGATTCCTCGTTAATCCCGTCTGTACATAAGCGCAGATACTGGGTCAGCGTTCTCGACAGAACACCGGCACTAAAATTTTAAACAAGCGGCTGCCTGAGGTCCCGCGCTTGCTGGGGACCTCGGCAGCCTTCCTGTTAACCATGTGGTGCCATTGCGGTTGGGGGGGAGCCCTTCATGGTTTCTTGCACCGGGGCCCTGAAGGTTCTAGTTACGCCACTGGCTTCCTGCCCTTCTTTAAGTGGGCATACTCTGTAATTCTGAGTCAGGTGAAATGTCAGATTGGAGGAGGATGGCGGGGTGTATATTTTTATTGGTATACAATAAAACATACTGAATTTCTGATTTACATAGTTAATGTGGCTATAAGATCTTATGAGAAGCAAGTTGGAGGAGGATGTAATGGGTCCCTGAACTTGGCTGGCACTTAGTGGACACAGTTGGTTTGAGTAGCTGGAAGGAGCCTGACATTTTACTGTAAGATTGTACTATAAGTGGGCACACTTGCCTGTCACCACTCCAGAGAGATCTTCTCTGTACAGAATGACCAGTGCTGCACACCCTCCTGTTTCATTTGTCTCAGTCAGTCTTTCACCTCCATGCATGTGTATCATGGACTCCATGCATTCCATTGTAAAATGTGTACATTACCTGGGCGGTGGCAGTTGGCATAGTAAGACTTTGGTAGTCGGGGGTATCAACTATCCACTAGGGGAATTCTTAAAATTTTGGGTGTGGCATTATTTTAGAATTTAGGCTGTTAACATTTCAGGCAGTCAGAGGTTATGTATTAAGGCGCCCTTACACCTTACGAATATCTGGCGATTTTTGTTTGCGATCACGTTTTCGTCTGATATTCGTAAGGTTGATGGGCAGCGTACAACCGCAAAATACGGTACAATCGTACGACTTTTGTCTTTCCAGCATGTTAGAAAACTTCTGTACGATTTTCTCAAGGCTGGTGGCGTTGCCGTATGTCAAAAATCGTACGATTAACACTGCTTGTGCGCAAATGAAAATCCGTGGGTTCGATTAACTAAATTCGTCCAGGTGATTTCTGCTAAAGACCACTAATTAAACTGTGCGAGAGTCTGGGCAGAATGGGGCCGCTGTACGAAAATCGTACGACGGTTCGATCATCGGACGAAAAATTTAATCCGATGATTGCAAGGTGTATGGGCACCTTAAGGGTGTGCATTAGTGTTATGGGCCATATACAGTCAGGGGAAAACACTGCAGGACTTCTACATGTTCTCAGCAACAAGAGCACTAGGTAAAAAAAAAATCAACATTAAGGGCTCATTGACACTAGCCAGTATGCGAAATCTCTGCATTTTAGCGGATGGGTGGGATAGTGCATTGTGGCAGCTCAATACAATGCACACTGCCAGAGCTGTCAATTGTTTTCTGTGTGTCCTTGCAGTGCCATTTGAAGATCCGGTGCGGCAGAATGCAGTTCACTGCACTATGTTGAATGGGCTCTAATGTGTTGCCTAAAGAATGTTCCAGGCACACACATTCTTCATGTTGGCTACCTAATGCTATTCTAGTGAGAACTTTCATTGGGCCAGTGCAAATTTGAGTGCAAAATCACTTGTAAAATTCTGTTATTGTATAGATCTCACCTGTATAGCTGCTTCTATGCGATTCAGAATAGGTTATATGCATGCTAATATTTCCTTCTATTTGTTCACATTTAGACAGAAGAGAAATAGACTATTTATATGGGAATATCACTATTTTTGGATAAGTCATATTTCACAACAAACTGTTCCTTTTTAAATCAGTTTAGAAAAGAATGGCATAGGCTTGGAAAAAATCAGCAAAACAATTATAATTACCCTGAACAAAGACAAACATATTAATTGCATCATGTATAAATAGACACCCTATGAAGGCAATAACATGTTCCCTGGTACCACTAAACAAAGAATAATAGGATAATGATTACTAATATGATTAATAAAATTAGGATAGAAGATGCCTTAGTCTTGTCCTTTGATATTGTTTTTCACATGGCAACAAGGAGTAGTCATATATACTCTCTCTTCTGTCATCCCTCTAAACAAAAACAAGATACAATTAATAATCTATTAAAAGATTACAAAAAAAACAAAAACAGTTCTGCTGCAATATTCAGTTTCAATCCAGAGATTTTCCCGTCTTCACTAATCCTTTCCACATCAATAAGAAAAAACACATACAAAAGCATTGCTGACACATGGAAGTCACAATTTTCAGTATGCATTAGTGCTTGCTGCTTGCTATCAGTGATGCTTAACGCCACTATCTGGTAAAGTAAATTGGGGCTGCTCTCGCTCAGTTCCAAAATGTAAGTTTATAAACTATTAGATTAAGATGTATAATTATTTCTATAAACAAAAAAAATACAACAAAAATACATTCAAAACATGTATAGATTCCCTCAAAAAAATATTACAAACTTACCAAAACAAAACACATGCAACAACAGATCAATGTCCTTCTCACACGCCTTATGTGTTTTAATATGGGACTTCATCAGGAATTTTCTATATATTTTGTATTAATTATTTAAATTACAATCTTTTGTTATGTTATTAAGGGCCTGTGTGGTTAGGCATTAGGCTATGTTGATGAGAGTGATTTTGACATCAGTTTGAGAGACTTCTGAGATCATTTAGAATTCAATGACAGGTGCACTTGGCCTGCTGTTCTCCTTCTGACTTGCATCTAACCTGCTTCAAGCTGCTTTTGCATTCCTATAGACTTGTATGGAGAGAAAAGCAGTTTTGGTGTGAGCTAGAGCCTGTTGACACTGGAACTAAGTGAACCCTAACACTGATAAGTTTGCTGTACATCTCAACTGATACAAGAATTGCACATGCCCATTTTATTTTTGTTTTTCATGTATAGTGAAGGCCACTCCAGTGTTTACTTCCAGCTCTGATGCCAGAATTATTACACTCCTGCATTGCACTGTGTTCCTCTCTATTAGGGAACTGTGAATCTGCCTCATTTCAGTTATTGAACAGCTTTGCAAATCTTGCTGGAAGTTTGCAAACTTTGCAGTGAACCCACATTGGGGGATAAATCTTGTTATTTCATTTTGCTCATTTTTAGAGCTAATAAACTCTTCTATTGTTAAACAAAATGCGTGGGAATCCAGGAACTGCCATTGGGGATATGTACCTATGCCAAAATACAAAAACAAAACAACAACAGTATCTCTCCCCACACAAAATTGCCAACTCTCCCTAAAAAGTCCAACTCTCACTGACAGTATGGCTGCTATGAGCCCACTCTTATAGAAAGGAAATAGGCTTGTCTATTCCTTGAAATGATGGGCTATTGTGGCACAGTTGAGCAGAGCAAAGACTATATACTGCATTTTAGATTGTTTCTTACTTCTGCTGGCGAACCTGCAAACTTTTCAGCTGAAACTTTGCAATTCCTGGTGAAGCCATGGTAGCAGCAAACCTAAGCCTCATCCCTACTCTCTATTAGTTTGAAGGGCAAATTGCAATGAACGGCATGTGTATGTGTATGTATAGGGTGTTTAGCAGACCTTTGACTTAGAGGCGTGAGATACAGAGTGTCTCGAGTTTGTAGCTCCAAGAGAACTCTCAAACATAAAAGTGTAATTCTGTCAAGGTGCCTGCTTTTAAAATGACTCTAAACTCAGGAGTTAAACACTTAAAAATACATTCAAGTACCTTAATTATTAACAAAAATGTATTCTACTTGTGTATCACTCGGATGTAGATCCTCAAATCATCTCTGAATTGGTGCTGACACTATCCTTCCTTCTGGAGGGTGGCTACTTTTATTCCCCATGGTCCCTGTGTGTGTTGTAAAGTAGCAACCGCTCCAAGCTCACTCCCGTGATGGACTACAATCTCACGTTTAGTTTAATTGTTTGTATTGAGATTGTAGTCCATCACAGGAGTGAGCCTGGAGTGATGGCTACTTTACAATACACACAGGGACCCATGGGGAACAAAAAGTGGCCACACTCCAGAAGGAAGGACAATGTCAGTACCAATTTAGGGATGATTTGAGGATTAATTAAGGTACTTGAATGTATTTTTAAGATTTATTTCCTGAGTTTAGTGTCACTTTAAGTCCATGTATCAATTTAAGAACTGAAGTCAAGTGATACATTTGCTTTTCCAATTCTTAATATGAGGTTCTAAACGACCATTGACTCAGCTATTTTCGGCACCACTGTGGGCTGCAGACTAAATATAATGATTTCATGCTGACACTGGGGAGAAAAAATAGACATGAGATTCAGAGATATGTACAATATGCTGGTATAACATATTCTTATTCAAAGTGAAAGCCACCGCATTTTTATGTAATATGTAGTGGTTACAATTTTTTTTTAAAATCAGAAAATAGTAATTATGAAACCAAGTGACATATAAACATAAAGGACAGGGGTTATCCATCCATGAGCCATGTTTGAGACTAGAGATTGCTCTTCACTGACAGTATTAAAGGGTATCTATGGTCAATCACTAAAAATAAATATGTATTTTTTATTGAATTTTCCATAGGTTGTATCTCACTTCTAATAACCATATCGATCTAGACATTTGAAAACTTACTTATTGAAGAAGACCATAGAATGTCTAGACATCAATGCAGTGAAACAATTTCACTCAGCCCTGTGAATATGTATTTCTTTGTGTCATCATTTGCACAAAGCCTGCTGTCCAGACAACGTTCTACAACTCAACTCTTTCCCCCTCTCTCACAGTGAACACAGGAAACACTCACAATGTAACATGATGCAACATGATCATTGCTTGCTGGAAGCAATGCATGATGTGATATGTAGTCTCTAATCGAGAATGCATCACATCAAGCACGCTGGGAATCCAGGAAGTTGTTGAAAGTAATGGGCAGATGGAAGGCCACACTCACTACATAAAAGGGATTTTTTTTCAGGCAAACTTTGATGCTTTTAAAAAAAACAACTTACATGCACTTATTTCTGTGCAAGCAATTTGTAGTGCCCGCATGTACCTGCATGTGCACTTAAAGCAATCCGTATGTGACTGGAGTAAGCCTTGGATCCAAGGTACAGGCTACATACAGGGTCTCCTGCTCACACATCTATGTATATAGATCCAAGGATATATATTTTAAATGAATAATAAAATCAGGTAAGCTGTCTCACTAAATATCAGCACTTGCAATTCTGTATCTCTTCTGTAACATTCCTGAAGGATGGCTTAAAGGAATAGCTTTCTGTAAATTAAAATGCAGGCTATAGGGTTGCCACCTGTCTGGGATTCACCCGGACAGTTGGGGTTTTGAATGATGTGTCTTGGTTTCATGGCAGCTGAAACCCAGACACAAGATGTCAGGCCGATAGGGGCAACCAAAATGAAGATAGGGGCTACTGGCTTCCCACTGAAAATAGTCTTGACTGTGATATTTACATATTGATGGGTGGTGCTATTTACATTTGAATAAGCCGCGACTCATTCTCCCCAAAACATTTATGTGCGTCTTTAGAATGTTCGGGTTTCACTGGAAGAAAAGGTGGCAACCCTAGCCCCCAAACTGCTGGCCTGACACTGGCAGGGGGAATAGCTGATTTGCAGGTTAGAAGATACAGTATGTCCAGATTGCCATTGAGAAACTAGCAATGTGAATGTTTGCCGTTGACGCACGTATAAAACTCCTATGTCATGGATCTAAATGTATAGCTGAGCTGATATTTCCTGTCCGTGGAGCTCTCTAGCTTTGCAGCTAGGGTGGTTTGACCGTACATTTTTGGTTTACTATTGTATGGATCTGTACTGTCATCCATAAAGCCCTTCAGGAGCCTTGGTGTATTACAGAGATGAACATGATGGCCCTAGATAGAACCACTGCATGTTGCTGACCTAGACCTTCCAAAAGAGCCGGGTTTGCCATTTTATTGCTCCCCAGCATGGTTTAACAACTGACAATGGTGTTCTGCTATCCTGTGCCTCATCAAAAAGTCTCTGGCACACAGGGGATTGAGCACCCCCACTACATTACTGAAAATAGAGTACAAAAGCACTTCAAAGTACATAGAACAGCATAGATAAAAAGTAATATAAGTAAAAAACAAATGTATATTCTGTTTGAGGTTACCCCAAACCATCTAAATGACTCAGCCAGAATGGAAATTTGCTCTATCACACATGAAAAGAAAGACCTGTTCATCTGCTGAGTTTCATTTATTATTGTTGTTATGTATTATTCTCATGTCTCGATAGAACAGCTCTAGCTAACGGTAAATACAGAGATTTTTTTTCTTATACATTTCCTTAGAAGAACCACTCTGGTTTATAACATTCGTGTGATTCTGTTTGGGGATTTTTTTTTGCAAGTAAATGCTTTAGTTATTATTAAATGATCTGTGCATATATACATGCAATATGGTAACTTAAGTTCTGCAAAGAAAGCCTTATACAGCATATATTGTGTATGATTACCTTGCTATAATAATGACATTCAGCTGGTTGACAAACTTATTACAACATAAAGTGCAGCATGTCACTGAAGAGCAGGGGCTTGGGCCTCCAAGTTGTACTTGCCCCCTGGGCTAAAAGTTGCCAGTCAGCCCCTGCTAAAGAGTGATTGTTTCTGCATTCACACTTGGACTTTTTTTCCTGAAAATCTAGGTGCAGTCACTAATGAACCGGGTGAACAGTTTCACCAGGTCACAATGGAAAAAACAATATCAGGGCAATTGCTATCCATCAATACTGGCTGACTATTGTTGGGCACTGTTGCACCAGACACTGTACGGAGTACAAATGCAAATCAGCAGAAAATCCCTTTGAGGGCTTGTTCACACCAGCAGCCATGCTCAAGCAGATGGCTGCTAGTGTGCGTGCCCGCAACAGTGCTAATTCACTTTTTTTATTTTTTTAGAACTTTATTGAATTGTCACAAGTGACATTTTATTGAGTTCTATAGGCACACCATTTTGCGATGGGGTTGTACTACATCTCACTGCGGTGCGCTTAATAAAAGTACTTCATACAATACATTTCTTTAAATGCTCACCAGCGTAATTTGCCTGTCTTGTGCTCTACATATTGAAAATTATGCATTATATATATATAAATGAACAATATGTCATTAAATACGCTATAGTGATTAAAAGTTAATTTCATATTACTCAAGATTTCTACACGATACAGTCATCCTGAAATTACATTTGTGTTTAGCTTGAAGGGGTCTATCATAATCACAAAAAATGTTTCAGGAAGCAAAACTTTTGAAAAGATTTGTTGCTCGGTGTAATTGGTGACATGGTATGTCTGACATTTTTAGCAGAGACTTCTTCTTCCTCTGAATCAGAGGTGGCTGATAATGAACCACTGCTTTCTATGATTCATACTCTGAATCTGACTGTGAGGTCTCTCTGCTGGTCTCTCTGTCACTGTCATCAATCATACGAAGAATTTGAAATGCCTCCTAGGCACCTAGTTTACATTTATTGGACATGTATGGCAGTGTCTGTACCTGATGGTATGATGACACTGCTATTGGGGTGGCTAGCAAATAGGATACTGTTGCTGGCTGGCACCGGCATTTAAACACTGTACTGCTGCTGGCGATCAGGGTGTACAACTCCTTTCACAGCTGATCGGTGTGTAAGAAGAAAGGGAGAGCATGCTGCAAACTGCCTTTGTTTACATTTCTGATGCAATGTGATTGATCAGCGATTGCGTGAAACAGATCCACTCTGATTGGCTTTGTACCTTCTGTGTTCTGCTGTACCCAATCACAAGGCTGTGCATATAGAACCCTGGAACAATAGGGCCATTTTTATATAGCGGCCTGTCATCAAGTGGTTAATTAACTCAATACAGTTTTATCATTTATATTTCTAAGTAATGTTTGCATGAGAAAAAAATAATATTAATTTGGTCATCTAAGGTGTTAATGGGAAGCTATTTTTTTTTTTCATTTTATGAGAACTGATCAATGTCCCAGCAGGAAGAGAGAAGGTGGAGCTGTTGGTTTGTCTTGCACGTAATTGCTACAGCAATATACAGTACATGGTCCTCCTTGTGGAATTTGAGGCTTGTGGTTAATACTTTTAACTATATCTATTCATATTAGACAGAAATTCACTCCTACATACTGCTTGTTAAATTTGTATAAGCAAATGGAAAAAAAAAGTACATTGTGAGCAGAAAAAGACATTTTAAAAACACTATTAATATAACTTTCATTTTTTTTTAACCAGACATTGAGGAGTTTTTTTGCACAGTGGAAAATTATGTGCTTCAGTCATATATCGAGCTAGAGAATCAGTGACAGAGAAATGTAGAATGATGCTGATGTTGACGCTACAAGGGATATTGCACACTTTTGCGTTCTTACTTATGTTACCATGATCTATAGTACCTGTCAGTGTTTTATACTATGTTCTCATGTGGCTGGAAATAGAATCCCACTTTTTGTGGGAAATGCCCCACAAAGTTACGTCTGTTTTATATACAATCTGTTTTGGTGTTATGTGCCCTGGGGAAGAGGGGGGGGATAGCCATTAGACTTTTTACATGAATTTGTGGTACGGTATCTGGATGTAGAGGATGTCTGCTGCAGCGAATATGCTGGCCCAGTGTAGGAAGGACAAGTGTCCATGAATCTTGTTGCACCCCTTACCGGAAATCCCAATGACATGACAGCGGATGTGGAAGGAAGTGTAGGAAGGAACTCAACAACTGGGAAACAGACTGGAGATTTCCACCTACTGGAGATCTCCACCTTGTGAAGATTTGATGAGCCCTTTTGATATTAAAGCTGCATTAATTGTCCTTTTGTGGTTATCTGGGTATTGGTAAGGGACAATGAGGTTAGCTACCCATGTCAAAGCTGATCGTGGGACATATGTCTTAGTGTGTAAAGTAAATAGAGTGGCTTGAATAAGTTACAGAAGTTAGGTAAAGTTGGTGAGCCCTGCAAGTACCTAAAGTAGTGTGGAACTATTATGGAGTATCAAGCTTGGTAGGCATGTTGTCGTGCTGATCCAAAAAAAGTTGGGAACTACCTTCTGTGGGACTGTGAACTGACCCTTTTCAGAGAAGTGTCTGTTAAACTGTAGTTCCCCATTAAATAAATTAGTTGAAGGGTAGCACTATTTTCCTACAAAGAACTTCAAAAATAATGCTAATTCAAACTTGCTTTGCTATGACATATGGGGAAGAATGAGTAATGTCCATCCACAAGACACAATTTTGATTAAGGGGTTAATGCCCATCCCCAAGAAAATGTGGTCCCCACCTCCTCCCATTAATCCACATTTTTCCCACAAAAACCCCTCTAACCCAATTTTTTACTCACCTGAGACCACAATCCATGTCCCTTGCTGGCTCATATTCCAGAAGAGGGGACCAATGATACAGTGCTGGAGGCCGTGTCTGCCACTGACCAGACTTGTTTGCCGCCCCTTATTATGGCACCACCATACCATCACCACTGGATATGGGCACCCAGACAAAAACAATCCTCCTCTACAGTCCAGAAGATAGAAGACTCCTAAGCAACACATCATGACTTCAGTTGAGTAAATGAGTGTAGACACAAAAGGTACAGGAAGTGTGTTTTTCGTAGGATCACCAGGTGAAAAAAGCCTGAAAAAGAAAAGAAAATGCAGCCACCAGAAATTCCAGCCACCTAAGAACTTGTAATATGCAATATATTATATTTTGGGTTTTGGATATACTTTAAATTAGGAATAACAAATTATAGCATGTCATGCACTGACAGACAGTAGGTGGTGCCATCGCAATTATTATTATACTTTGAGGTGCCAATATTTTCATAATCTCTTACCTGAAATCATATAAACACATTGAAGAATTTCTATTTGTGTTGGGCTTGTGGCATTTCAAACTTTTGTTTGCTGGCTTTCCTAGCTGTCTATTGAGAAAAATTGCTCATTACAATTTCAGGATTATTTTGTTTAAAGTGGAGTTTATACCACAACCTTTTTTTTTTTTATAATGATTTTCGATAGTGGAGAAGGGTTTTAATCAGAAGTTCAGAAAAAATTTAGTATTTTCCCTCACATTCTGTCCACCAAAACTAATTGCAAGGGTTAGTCTCTCTAACACAGCAATAAATGTTTGAGGTTTTAAAATGACCTCCCTCCATCCAAATGTAGAAAAAAAGTTTTGGTTTGAGCTCCACTTTAAGCCCAACTCCAGGCACAATTATGTCATCAGGGGCTAAAGTAGTAAAACATTTCTTTTTCTCAAAAGCGACTGCACATCATGCAGGTTTTCTCCTACTTCCTGCATATCTCCTCACTTAAATACCAAGATTAACACAGCTCCTGCTATACTTCTCTTCTGTTTGGATGTAAGCGCTGCAGGTGTCATAGCACTAAGGTCATGTCTCCACCCCCTCTCCTCTTGGCCATTCATAAAAGGAAACCTAGGGCTGTGTGTTTTATAAATGGCCTAGAGGGAAGGCGGTGGAGACATGACTGCAGTGCTGGGGTGTATGAGACCTGCAACACTTATATCCCAACAGCACAGAAGTATAGCGGCAGCTGTACTAATCCCAGCAGATTTACCAGATGTAGAGTAAATCAAGCATGATGAGGCAAAGGAATTTTTAACTGCTTTAACCCTGGTAAGGTTATTGTGTCTAGAGTTGGGCTTTAATAATGGAGTTATTTATATTAGAAAAAAAAATAGAAACCATTGTTTTTGTCTCTGATTTTTAACACCTTGCCATTTTCTCTGCAAATGGCTAAACATTTGAATAGAACTGTTGACTTACTAAAAAAATAGTAAAGGGAAGCTGGAAAAAGTTTCCTCTAGATGACATAACTTTTTTATATTTTCATTTCTTTTGCCTCTACATTTTTTATGCCACCTATTGGCTATTTTATACATTGCAAGTTTAAGTCACAAATCTTCAGGGTTATACAGTATATATAAACCAGAATAGAGATTTGCAGAGTCACAAGAAACAATGACAAAGCACAGTACACCCAAAAGAATATAAACAGGCCCTTTAGGGTTATGAGAAATTGAAACTTTAGTAATCATTTTAAAAATTATGTTAACCCAGTCAGTCAAGTCTCAGAATCTGTAATATGTTTATGTAATTTCAAAAGTAAATGTGAATATTTTTAAGGGCATGCCCACAGCAGCAGCTGCACTTAACTGCATGGCTGCTGTTGTGCATGTGCCTGGACAGGGCTGATGCACTGACTCAAGTTTTTTTTGGAAAAAAAAATCACAAGTGATATTTCATTAAGTACCATGGGCACACTGCAGTGAGATCTGGTTGAACTGTGTCTCACTGAGGTGCATTTAAAAATAAAAAAAACACTGCATGATGTACTTCTTTAAGTGCAGACCACCGCAACACAGTGGTGTGAAGAAGTGCCTTGTTTTTGCATTTAGGGCTTTTTCACAACATGTCCGGATCATGTCCCCACCAGAACAGTTTGCTCCCGGGCCAAAAAAGCACCCCAATGTATCCCTATGGTATTTCTGTGCTCTGCTCACACCAGCGTATTCCATTCCGGACCAGACAAAAAACAATACTGCTCGTCACTATTCCTCTGGTCTGGAATGCACTGAAACACATGGAAATGCATCAAAAACGCATTCATGAATATCTACAAACATTCATTTTTTGGGAAAACATACAAAACAAATGTTCTTTAGTTTTTCCTTTACAAATTGAATGTGATTTTAGATCTTAGTAATGTTGTATGTAATGCAGTATTGCATTATGGCCACGAGATGGCGATGAGGAGCATAGAAAATAAATACTTCTTTCCTATGGTCCAAAGTCATCCATTGTTTATAAATACACCATGTGTGTTATACATATTCAGTCCTATGAATAATGCAACGCTGAGACATACAAGTATATTTCTTTTTATTTATTGATGTTTAGTTTGCTGTTCATTGATGTCTAGTAGGTAATTACTTAATAAATAGATGTTTTTAATTTTAATCATAACTTTTTCTGCACGTATGTGGTGATATCTCATGATAATAGTGTGTTTAGGCCAGAGATCTTCTTTGTAGAAGAACTTGACAGTTCCTTTCCTTCAGCGGCTGTTCTATTTATTCCATCTTCTGGTTGCTTTTTATAAATATTATCAGTGGTGTTGCTCCAGCCCAGTCCGAGACACTTTATTTTGGATTGCGTTAACATTACACCTTGGCTAGGATAAAGGAGGAATACCTCATAAATGCGTTGCCTAATAAGGTCAGCTCTCACCCTGCAATCCAGAAGCACCCTTCTGCTCTGTGCTGAGGAACAGGGTGCTGCAGCCATACCCCTCTTCCACACTGCAACGGTTAAGTGCTCATTTGTGTCTAGAGAGGAAAATAAAAAAGTTATACTCACCTGATCCTCTGAGATGTCCGGCTCTTAGACTGGTCCCCGGAGTCTCGCTCCCCCTCCACTGAAGTGGTCTAAGGTCCTGTAAATCATTACATTCTATACACAGTAATTCCATTGCTGCAGCGAAGGAGGAGAGAGGCTAGAGGGAGAACTGTAACAACCAGGTGGCTTGAGGAACCGGTATTTTTTTCCTCCCTAAACAAAAACTATCAGTTAGTCCTTGCAGTACAGGGGTAGGCCTGCTGCAAGGGTTAATCATTTCCCCAGAAGTTCTGCTTTAAAGTGACACTAAACTCAGGAGTTAAAACTTAAAAGTGCTTTCTAGTACCCAAACTATTAACAATTGAGCCACTGCTCCAAGCTGGCTCCCATGATGGCAATACCCAGGACATTGCCATTCATTTAAAAAACAAAATAGATGCAATTTGGGATGAGATCTCCGCTGTCCAGTCACCCACCATCACACTTTGCTATTTTGACTCTGTCACCACAGTGGAGGCACAACGTTTTTTTCTGGCACCCACCTCACTACCTGCCCCCTGGACCCTGTTCCCTCACCACTACTTTGGTCACCCTCTTGCGCAATGCTACACTCTCTTACTCACATTTTCAATCTTTCCTTCTCTACTGGCATCTTTCCCTCCCCTCTAATACATGCACTGGTCACCCCAATACCCCCCAAAAAACTCACTGGACCCCACCAACCTTAACAATCTCGGACCTATCTCCTCACTCCCATTCATCTCCAAACTCCTCAAACGCCTAATCTACAGCCATCTTAGCTGCCACCTCACCGATAACAACCCCATGATCTTTATACAGTCCAGCTTTTGCCCCCAACAAGCCACTGAAACTGCCCTCATAAAACTCACTGTGAGTGAGTGACTTGCTAACTGCTAAAAACAATGTCCACTACTCCTTACTCTTGGACGTTTAGACCTTTCTGCTGCTTTTGATACATCTGTCAATCCGCTGTTCCTCAAAAAACTCCACTCGCTTGTCCTCCAAGACTATCCTATCCTCCCCCCCATGCCAAGGTGCTAGGTGTCATCCTTGACTCGGACCTCACCTTTCTGCCCCACATCCAATCACTATCCAAATCCTGCTGCTATACCCTCTTCAGTCTATCATGAATGCAGCTTCTAGACTTATCCACCTGAACAACTGCTTAGTGTCTACAATACAACCCCCCTCTGCCAATCCCTGCACTGGCTTCCAATAGCCCATAGGATAAAATTCTAAATATTAACAACCACTTACAAAGCCATCTACAACTCTGCCTCCGGCTATATCTCAAAGCTTGTCTCAAAGTATCCCCCTAACCTTCCCCTCCGCTCTTCCCAAGACCTCCTGTTCTCAAGCACCCTCACAAACTCCTCCCATAATCACCTCCAGGACTTCTGTAGAGTATTTCCTATCCTTTGGAACCCCTCAACCTAACCGCTGAACTATTACCTTCTCAAACAATTCATCCCCACACAGCTACCACCTCATGTATGACTTGCCCCTCCCTTTTAGATTGTAAGCTCTCATGGGCAGGGCCCTCCTTACCATCACGTCTTGACTTGTATTCTAACTGTAATGTCTTCTTTATATTGTAGAGCGATGCACAAACTGTTGAAAATCAATAATAATAATTGAAGTTCCTGAACCGAAGGGGTCCTGGTGCCGAAGCTAGCCGAAGGATCGGCCGAAGCTACGGCCAGATCCTTCGGCAGCTTTGTGAATAGACCCCATAGTCTCTCGGGATCAAGCTTGGAGTGGTGACTACTTTACAACACTCACAGGGACCATGGGGAACAATAGTAGCCACCCGCCAGAAGAAAGGACAGTGTCAGCACCAATTCAGGCATGACTTGTTAAGGTATTTGCATTTTTAAGATTTAACTCCTGAGTTTAGTGTTTTTTAAGGCAAGGAAGGTTTTCATGGCCATGACCCTAAGAGCAGACCTGTTCTGTCCAAAGGCAGTAAAAATACAGCCATATGAAGAATTATTTTTTATATTTCTAAAAAAAATAGCACCATGCATGCCAGCTCAAAGCACCATATATGCAAGCTGTATAAGAGCCGCATTATGCATTGACATATTTTCCTTTAGACCTCTATCCGTCCAGGCATGATACCGGTCGCCTGTTGATTTAGCACAAATCACAGACAGCCTTACTCTCCAATAAGACACATATATTTATTCCAACGCAGTTTTACTTCTCAAAGTGCTTCACATAGGCCGTTTACCAGTTTTTTGAAGTGTAAAAGGACAATGACCATCTCAGCTTATAGAAGAAGTCTGGGAAAATTTTTATTAACCCTTGAAGTGGGGCTACCCCCTCACTGCAAGGGTTAACTGCTCATTTTTATAACCACCTTGTCCTCTGAGCCAACCGGCTGTGACAGTGCTCCCTTCTTCTCCTCGGTTGCAGCGGTGGTATGTCCCTCAGAGTCCTCACGTCCAATACACAGTGTATAGAATGTGATGACTCAGGGACCTTAGATAACTTCAGCTGAGGGGGAGTGTGGCTGGAAGGACGAAGGACTAAGAGCAAGTCGGCTCCAAGGATTAGTTGAGTATAACTTTTATTTTTCTTCCTTAGACCAAAACAAGCAGTTAACCCTTGCAATGTGGGGTAGCCCACTGCAAGGGTTAATAAACATTTTGCCTGGAGTTCTTTTTAAGTCCCCAATCACACCTGAGCATTTTGTGAACATGCTTTAAAACATGCACATATATGTGGAGAAAAAAAAACACAGAACGCATGTTACAGATTTTGCTACATGCTCTACTTCTCATGTTTGTTGTGCATACAGGAACTCAAAGACATCAATGGGGATGCACAGCAAACACGGAAAACAAACACACACGGTGTGCATCCCTGCTACGGTATGCTCTGTCTGCTACAAACATGCCATTAGAAAATACAAAATAAACAAGGTGCAGTAGTGCAGAACTACCAGCAGATGTCGCCAGACTTCACAACATTACACTAGCTGGGACAGCACACCAGCGTACTAGGAGAGCAAACATTACATGTGACTGTACTGGCTGTTTATAGGCTTTTGATCAATTTGGGGTTACGCTGGTTTTTTATGTTATTGTATTTCCCTCGTGTTATATTACTATAATCCAAACACCATCTTATGGGTATGAATCACTGGTGTTACATACATATTATACCTCAATAATTTCATGCACATTTGACCTTTAGTAATAGAGGTCCAGCCGTTCATGTGAGTGTGTGTCCATTGTAATATGGAGAGTGAATCACAGGGTGACAGCATGACATTTTATGTTCACACACAAACATAATGGGAAATACACATCCACGCAAAGATCATAAACTATTTGTACAGCACGGTTGCATTTATTTACTTTACACAAGGATTTTTATGGTTTATAGTTTCTGAATTGGGATGATTTGCACAGTATTTGATGTGTTTAATTAGATCACTTTTTTTCTTTGCACACAAAGACATGCTGCTGGTTTATTTATTTAACTAATCACTAATTGTATTTTGTATTTTTATTGAGGGCCTATTCACACCCTAGTGTTGTCCTAAAGGCACGGGTTCTGTGTGTTGCACAACGCAGTGCTCTGGTGCATTGCATTGCTCTTCATTCTGACTGGCACCCAACAAACCTTGCAAACGCTGTGTGTTGCCCTGCAATGCACAGTACCGCAATAGAATGCCTGCGTTGAAAAAAAGCAGTGCATGCACTCATTTTTTCACTGCCTGGCAATGCAATCAACATCACAGGAACTGCATGTAAACTTTAGCACAATTCTAGGGTGCTTTTGGGTCCTTACACAAAAGCAGACAGGAAGTAGCTGCAGTGAGTTAGCAGGAGATTCACAGAACTGATATTCAACACAGGATGATCAAAAAAAAGTGAAAATATAACTATTGTTTTTGATACATAGTGCAACATAAAATGTTCTTTTAGACGGCTGTCTCCAGAAGAGGTGCCGCTTTTAAATACGACCCTTCTGTACATTGTAGTGTACAAAAGCCTGATAGAGGTTCTATTTTTTCAGCTACAAATCTGGGTTTGGTGAACATCCAAGTAAACCGAACCTAGGGACCCCTGTGTCCTATCAACCAACGATATTATATGGCCTGCAGAGCATCATCGGTTGCTGATGGCTGAGCTGCACAGAATCATTGATCACTAGAATGCATGCAGGCACACAACAACAACCTATGAAGCTGTGGGGCTACACGGGTTCATTGGTTGCTAAGATGCTGGTACCCCAACAATGTAATTGTTATGCCATGATGCGCTTGCCTGCGTCATAGCAACCAACAATTCTGTGTGGCCCAGCCACTAGCATCCTAGCAACCAATGATGCTGTATAGATCGCACATTGATCACTAGGATGCATGCAGGAGCACAACAACAGCCTATGAAGCAGGGGGGGCTACACAGGATCATTGGTTGCTAAGATGTTGGTACCCCAACAATGTCATTGGTATGCCATGATGCGCTTGCCTGCGTCATAGCAACCGACCATTGTGGATATCAATTAGTGTTCGTTAGCAATATCACCTGGCCGAATTTTGTCAATTGACAGAACGGATTTTCGTTTGCGCATGAGCCGTGTTCTTGTTGCGACTTTTTTCGCACAGAAATGCTACTAATCCATCGAATTTCGTACGATTCGATTAAACTTTTCTAGCCTGCTGGAAAGACAAAAGTCGAACGATTGTACAGTAATTGCGGTTGTGCACTTCCCATCAACTGTGCGATTATCGTACGAAACTGCGATCGCAGTCAAAAATCGTGCGATTTTTGTAAGGTGTATGGGCACCTAAAACCCCATTGCCCCTTCAGGGCCGGTTTGTATAGAGTGGTTTCTAATCTAGCAATACTTCCAACCTGGGGCATTCACAGCAATAAAAAGGTTAGAGGCAGGTTTAAGGAGGAAGCCTGGAGGTAACCAATTCCTCCTTAAAGGTGCAGACACACACTAGAAGCCCAGCACAACACACAGACAGCTGTAGACCTCCAGTGTATGCCAGCAATCAATAACTAACTTTTTAAAGAAAGGTGCACATTTCCAGCACACTTGCCATCCAGTCAAGAAAATTATTTAACACTGTATTTCAGGAAATGGTTGCATACATATTTTGGTGATGCTAGTGACTGTCACAGTCAAAGTAACTAACATTCAACATCCTGTCGCATGCTATCACCCAAAATCAGTGTTGCAGGGTGCACAGCCAACAGTGACACCCTGCAACATAGCCAGCGCTCCTTAAACACTAGGGGGTGAATTCATAAAAACTGCAGCAGACATAATCTGGTGTATCTGTAACCAATCAGCATCTCTATTCAGTTTAATGAGTTAAGGTTTGGAAATTGAAGAGAGAAGCTGATTGGTTCCTATAGGCAACTGCTCCAGATTCGACAAGTTTTGACAAATTCCCCCTACGTATTAAAATCGGAGATGTTAGTAGCATATATTTGCAGCAAATCTACGTGGAAACCACACTGTCATTGCAAGTGCCCTCTGTAGAGTGTGGGCCCGAATCTAGCAAAGTCCTTGTTCACACCTGAGCGTTATGAAGCTTGAAGCTCAAAGCTCCAAAACGCTCAACAACCAAAATCCTGTGCTTTTAAATACTTATTTATGTCTGTTCATAAATGAAAGCTCAAGCACCTGAAGCTCGGTGCCTGAAGCTCCAAAAAGGTACATGTGCTACTTTTGAGGCAGAATTGCGTTTTTGGCCCTATAGACTTCAGGAGAAGCACCTGACAAAATGCTTTTCAAGGCTAAATAACAATTTCCTCCTCCTAATAGCTAGCTTTCCATTGGCTCCAAAATCACCTGTTAATTAACAGGCAGTGCTCCGTCCATGACAGGTTACAAGATGGGGAGGCTTTCCCTGCTGTGTAACCTGTTAGAAGCCACTCTGAATGGAGAAAAAGCTGTCAGCTTCAGACTTGAAGCTGACAGCTTTTTCTTCCATAATTCAAGGTGAGGCTCTGTCTCCCCTGCCTCCCCTGGCCGCATGTCCCCGGTTAGAATGCAGCCTGACTGGCTGGTAACTGTGCTGGAGACATGCACCTTGCTCCAAAAAACTGGTTTTGATTGCTGAAACAAACTGGAGGTCTGGTGTGAATCTGCACCTTTATGGAGGAATTGGTTGCCTTCAGGCATACCTGCTTCTAATCTATTTATTGCTGTACATATCCCAGGCTAGAAGCTTTGTTAGATTAGGGACCACACTATACAGAGAAGCCTTCATGGGATAGTGTGGCTTCCACATAGATTTTCTATAAATATATGCCACTAACACCTCTGTTTTTAATACATGGGGGGACTTTATCAAAATTGGAGCAGTTGCCTATAGCTGCCAATCAGCCTCTATTTTTCATGTTCAAAGCATGACTGAACAAACTGAAAAGAGTGCTGGCTATTTCTGATTTAGATATATGCGGTGTACACCTTACTACATTGATTTTGGGTGATAGTGCGGGACAGGATGTTGAAGGTTGTTTTTTATTGCCGTCTATGATAGGGAGATGCACTCTCTCTGTATGTCCAAGTGACCATTGTCACAGAGACAGAAAATATCAGTAAATATAATGTTTCGGAGTAGTCACCAGAACAAGAGGTGAGGGTAAATTGTTCACTGTGGATACCTGTTGCAGTGACAAATGTCTAAATGGGGAATTCCACTCGCTTTGTAGAGATTTCTGCTTACTTCCTGTTGCATATTCAGGATAGAAAGGGAAAGAAAATCTCCCCATTGTGACACAGTAACAAATAACGTTAGAGGAGTTTTAACCATTTCCTTTTCTTTAATTAACAGGGTTTTGGCTATATCTGCATTTTAAATATTACTTTTTAAATACAGATCTCTAAAAAAAAAGAGAGACATTTGAAAAGTAATGAGGAATTTGTTCTGAAGGAGGACCTGAGGGAATCTATGCACCTCTTTTAAGCATGCAAAGTTATTTCATAATCTTCTCTGTATTTTCCATTTCAGTGGCTATTTCCTCATTCCTCAGATAACTACTACCTCACCCTTTAGGTGAAGTGGTTTTTACATAAATCAAATGACAGAATGACTTTGCAAAATTTCCCAGCAGAACTGCATTCCTCTAAATTCTAGAAGAATTTGAATCTCTATAGCCTAAAACTAGATGTGCAAAGCTCTCTCTTACTCTTCATGTTTACACTGTTATCTAGACTAAAAAAAAAGTTAATAAAGTCTAAAGTTCCACATTCATTAATGGTGAAAATCAATATACTGTATTTCACAACTTCCTGTTCAGTGATCTAATAGAGGAATAACCATACCTATAGAACTTAATAAAGATGGACACTTTGGGACTGGAAAGACATGAGGCGCGTGGAGCTGCATTGACAATAAGCATAGCTAAATTGCGAAAAGTATTGGATGTTGCTTACAGGAGCATGGTTAAATAGAGTCTGAGCCTACATATTGTATAGTACACAGCCTGCAGTCCTTGTAAATCACAACATTATTACTGTGCTATGAGTGAGTCTCAGATAAACCTAAAGGATTAAAAAAGAGTGCAGGGGTCAGATCTATGTAAGGTCTTACACAGAATATACAGTATAGCATTCAGGGCAATGCAATATACAGCATATAGTGCAGGGGTCAGATCTATGTACTGCACTACACAGAACATACAGTGTAGCATTAGGACAATGCAATATACAACATAGAGTGCAGGGGTCAGATCTATGTAATGCACTACACAGACATAGAGTGTAGCATTCAGGACAATGCAATGTACAACAATGAGTGCAGGGGTCAGATCTATGTAATGTATTACACAGAACATACAGTGTAGCATTCATGGCACTTGGCCCTCTTATATAGCCAGGTTGTTGATACACTAATTATTAGTGTGTTCTTGCTCATTTAGGACACAACAACAGTCTCTTTGCAAAGGGACTCCACTGACCCACTGATACTAACATTGCCATTACTTCCTTGCTCTTCTTTCCTTTGACATGCTCCCATGTGACAGTGCTCAAGTATAACAGCCAATCACTTGGTCCAAACACCATCACATGACAGAGGTCATGTGATGAGAGTGACGTCACCCCTAGTGTTTGACATCGGCAAACATGCATAATTTAAGCACCAGCTGCAATGCAGGAAGGAGCAGTGGGTGAGTGCTGGCAAGGGTCACTTTGCCCTGCAACCTCTGTACAGCCCCTTTCAGAGTTACCAACAAGCGTGTACTGCCAGGGTCTATCTACACAGTCCATTTAATGCATATCTGGTAGATAGCTTTGCACTAAAAAGTTGTTGGTAAATCTAAAGCAAATTGTACAAACCAACTACAGATGTTCCTCACTTACCGACTTACCTGTTTTGCGACCACTCGCACTTACGACGGAGCGCCGATCGACCTCCGACCTTGCGCGTCAGCGTCAGTGCGCCGTGTCGCCGGCGGAAGTGGTGTCCTCCGATCTTCATTGCGGGTCCTGGTAAGTATTTTCATTGCCTGATGTGATCTATGTAATGTATTACACAGAACATACAGTGTAGCATTCATGGCACTTGGCCCTCTTATATAGCCAGGTTGTTGATACACTAATTATTAGTGTGTTCTTGCTCATTTAGGACACAACAACAGTCTCTTTGCAAAGGGACTCCACTGACCCACTGATACTAACATTGCCATTACTTCCTTGCTCTTCTTTCCTTTGACATGCTCCCATGTGACAGTGCTCAAGTATAACAGCCAATCACTTGGTCCAAACACCATCACATGACAGAGGTCATGTGATGAGAGTGACGTCACCCCTAGTGTTTGACATCGGCAAACATGCATAATTTAAGCACCAGCTGCAATGCAGGAAGGAGCAGTGGGTGAGTGCTGGCAAGGGTCACTTTGCCCTGCAACCTCTGTACAGCCCCTTTCAGAGTTACCAACAAGCGTGTACTGCCAGGGTCTATCTACACAGTCCATTTAATGCATATCTGGTAGATAGCTTTGCACTAAAAAGTTGTTGGTAAATCTAAAGCAAATTGTACAAACCAACTACAGATGTTCCTCACTTACCGACTTACCTGTTTTGCGACCACTCGCACTTACGACGGAGCGCCGATCGACCTCCGACCTTGCGCGTCAGCGTCAGTGCGCCGTGTCGCCGGCGGAAGTGGTGTCCTCCGATCTTCATTGCGGGTCCTGGTAAGTATTTTCATTGCCTGATGTACAGTACACTGTTCGTTACTGTACATCAGCAACGCTATACAGTACTGTACTAATGCAGTACAGTACTGTATAGAGTTCCTCACTTAACGACCAATCCGTTTAACGACCTGGTCGTAGGAACGGAACTCGGTCGTTAAGTGAGGAATACCTGTATACTGTATGTGACCATTTTAGAATTTACTTATGTCCCAAATATTTATTTGACCTCATCTAAATGTTGTATATGCACTGGATCTTACAAGAGCTCTTTAAATGTCTCTTCAATTCTATCTACACTCACAGGGTTATTCACAAAAGGTTGAAGAGTTTGGAGAAGGCAGGAGAAGTGAACAATCTAGGCCAACATAGCTGATCTGGAAACTGAGTTGAAGTGGAGAATTTTATCTAATCGGTTATGTTGGCTTAGATTGTTCACTTCTCCTGCCTTCTCCAAACCCTTCACCCTTTTGTGAATAACCCTGTTAGTAAGTAAAACAGATCTCGTATGTGTATTTCATCTGTGTATTTAGTTCAGTGCTAGCCATTCATGTAGCCCTAAGCTTAGTCTTGCATGTTGTTATTGGATGTAAGCATATACAATAAGAAAATACAAAGGGCATTATAAGATTATATATGTGGCCAGTTCTACTAACCTTCACCTATACTCAAACCTTGAAAATCCACCTCTAAATCCAAAGTAATTTAGCCCTAATATTCTAAATTGCCCATCAAAGGAACAGAAACACATGTATTAGTCATCATTAGCAGTGAAATTTAAATATTGATATAAAAAAATTACCACAATTACCATAATTGAGATATTTTCCTAGAAAGTGCTGATCATCTTTTATCTCTCTCTCTTGTCTTCTGTACAAATAATATAAAAATGAGTCATATTAAATGTCTGTGTGACAGTATCTCTATAATTGCACAGCATTAATAAATCATAATTTCAATATATCCTTTATCATGAGAAAAAATTTAAAAGAGGAGATGCAAGGTTGGAAAAAAAGAGGTTCCAGTTCCGGGATTTTAACATTGGCATCTTTGAAAGGTTAGATTTGGTGCAGAGGTTTACAGTGCAGAAGGGTGTGAGTATGCAAATCAGGGCATTCTTAGTAGTAGTGCTAAAGGCTCTGTGTGTTTTTTCTGTAATAAATCAGTATGAAATGCATTCAGCTGAAAATAAAAAAATGTTTCCTGGAACACTCACTTTTAATTGTATAGCCCTGGCACGGCCTCGGGTCCCTGTGTACAGCTTCCTCATCTTTCGGTCGGGGAGGGGAGTGTGCTATCATAATTTCCTTCTCCCTCTGATCCCCTTCTTCAGAACTAAATGTCCCATAATTCATAATGCCATTGCACTTGTCTGGTGTGTGCAAGCCGTTGCACGCAATGCTCCCAGGCTACCTATGCCTGGAGGCACAGGCAGCACCCTTATGTCACCTTGTAGTTTCTGCTGGGAGCACACATCAATGAGGATCCTTCATTTGAAGGAGCCACAATTAAGCTGGCCATACACCTATAGATTATCTGCAGATTTTCTATGGTCAGATGGGAAAAGTGCAACAGACTCTTCCATCTACACTAAACTGTGTGGAAGGAGGAATCTTCCACTGGGCCAAGATTCAATATCTTGCTAGTCGGCCACTGCTGGCTCTCAAAATACCTGAACAATGCCTGTATCCAATCAGATTGTTCAGATATTTTGACAGCCAGCGGGGCCGACTAGCAAGATATTGAATCTTGGCCCAGTGGAAGATTCCTCCTTCCACACAGTTTAGTGTAGATGGAAGAGTCTGTTGCACTTTTCCCATCTGACCATAGAAAATCTGCAGATAATCTATAGGTGTATGGCCAGCTTTAAGGTGACCATACATCTTACAATTATCTGGAGATTTTTGTCTGCGATTGCGTTTTCGTCAACCTCAGTTACTGTACAACTGGCAGATTTTTGTCTTTCAAGCAGGCTAGAAAACGTTTGTCTAATTGGATGAAAATGGACAGGTTTGTGGCATGGTTGTACAACAAAAATCTCAAGATGCAAACTGCACATGCGCAAATGAAAATCTATCCTTTTGATCGATGAAAATCAGCCAGGTGGTGGTGCTGACAAGCGCTAATTGTGAATTACATGCATGATGGGCTAGTTGTAAGAAAATTGAACGAGGGTGAGATGTCTGGACAACAAAAGTTGTACAATGGTTGTAAGGTGTATGGCTACCTTTACACAGGAAAGTGAGTCCAGCCGTGTGGGTACCACATTATTCAGGAGGAAAGAAAGGCTTCCACACATTGAGGAGCAGCACAAAAAAAAAGTGTTCACATCTCCAGTAGACATAGTAAAAAAACAAATGTAGGATTAAATATCACTTTAAAGCCCAACCTTAGACAATTATTTGTTTTGGGTACCGTTGGAAGGGTTAAGAGTTCTATCAGGTTTTCATTACTGTCTCTGTCCCTATTGGGACACTTCCTGTCAGGACAGGACATAATGGGAAATCTCTCATACAAGGGCACAGCTAAATAGACATTTCTAGTGAGTTACGAAGGGTTAGAACTTCTGACAACTTTGAATTATCCCAGACTTGTGGACTATGAGAAGGACAATTTCTCCCATAGAAACTCTGGTCAATATGGAAGTAGAAAGAGGGATGAACTCCAATAGATAGATTCTAGGTATCCACATACAATCAGTTTATGCCGTTAGAGGATCATCAGGATGTACAAAGGGAGAATATCATTTTTTTTATGGAGGGTGTATATATATATATCTATAGTTA
>NW_017306757.1:454375-467997 GCF_000935625.1 Nanorana parkeri | reverse complement strand
TCTGTTCTGCTCGGTGCCTCTGAGGGACCGAGCAGAACAGCCGAGCCAAATGCCGCTCGGCGGCATTCGGCTATTCTCTCACTGCTGTTCGGGATCTTTCAGAATAGCCCGAACAGCAGTGTGAAGCCTGCCGGAGGTGCGGCTCAGCCGATCCAGATGTTGGATCGGCTGAGTCGAACTCCTTCTGCACTTCAGGTCAGCCGAACATGCTGAGCATGTTCGGCTGATCCGAAGCAACACGAAGCAAGCCGATGTACGGCTGATTTCAGCCGACATACGGCTGAAATCAGCCGTACCAGCCTGAAGTGAATAGCCGAACGGTGTTCGGCTCACTTCACTTCTGATCGGTCATTCACTCGGCTGCCCTCGGCAGCTTTGTGAATAGACCCCTATATGTCTAACCCGATTCCTACATCAGAACCCCGTGAGTGCAACCGTATTCTCTGTTTATTAATTTTACATCACATCCAGTGTTCATTGCACTAGTTTGTGGCACTCTTGTGTTTGTCTGTTCTTTGCAGTCACATTCTCAGCATCCCATGGTAATCGGCCATTTCAGAGCAGGGATAATGCTTCCATCCACAGGTGCATGACAGTTTTCGGTGTGAAATAACCAAGGAAATTGATTTTCAGGTTGCATGGGCCTTCTTTTGAACATCTGATCAGCAGGGATCTAAGCAGCGTGTGCCTCCAGTGGTCTACATAATTTCACAATATTTCCCTACTCCCAACATATCAGTGATGCTTTATGCCTTAAAGAGGTTCTGAGATTACAGATATTATTTACCACAAACTGTCACAAACCACTTATTTTTCCAAAAACGAAAGAAGCTGAATAATATGATTTTCACATTAGGAAGATTTGTACTTTCTTGATGCAAGTGAAAGACATCTTAAATGCAAAAAACTAAGTTTTTTTGAATGTGTGGTCGTAATTTTATTATTGATGTTTGATGGTGGTTTGTTTTTGTGTGTGTCACACAGTGTACATTCACACATAGGTGGTATTTCTACCTTTCAATCCAGACCAAACATATTTGTTTACTTAAACTAAAAGAGCTTTTGGACAGGCTTACAGGGTTCTGCTTCTAGAGGTTCTATCTGAGAAAGGCATCAGTAGGCTAGGCTGGCTTTTTTCTCATTTCACTTATCGTTCAGCAAACAGAAAGCTGATGTACATAAATGCATTACCAGATGGAGGATTTATATTTCTGTCTATCAAGTCCTGAGATTTAAATATCAGTGGCAGACTGCATGACCAGGCTGGTGTCCTAGCGTTTCCCTGCTGCAGTTATGCAATCCAGTTTGGTCATGTCTCTGACCCAGTCTGTCATTGGAGAATGCAGAAGCAACCACAGACAATTATATTTGACAAATTGTTCAATAAAATGAACGTGGTGATTCTTGAAGGATCTTCGGTATGCTGGTGACATTCTTTACAATCATACTTACTCCATCTATCACATGTTCCTTGTCAGTATATTTGTATGCAGCTCAACTGATTGTTTTCTAGGCCCCCACCACCTTTTACTGAGAGTTCTTCTGTGCAGGGAACTACAAAAGATCCATGCCAAGGGGGTGCAGTGCCCACCCTTCCTAATTAAAAGACTAGATAGTTGGTGGCTATGCTGACCCTCTGGTCATTAACCTAGAAGATTTATGCAAATAAGGAGTTTAGAATTCCCCTTGTTTTTGCTTCCTGCATACTTGTTACACGGAAATAAAAGATGCCTAAGATAATGCGGTAACTTACGTTTTAAAAATTAGGTCAACAGTTCCCACCTTGTTTTTCTATCAGTACATTTCCTTTAGCTTCTAGTCTGGCATAAAATCTATTTTCAGGGTAATCTGCTTACACCTCAATCCTGCTACTGACAATTATGCTTGCTTAATAAATATGCACAGTAGATGAGACAGTGCTGTGGAATTTTCTACACATTTCCACTCTTATTACCCTGTATATTGCACTAGCAATAAAACTTTAAAGTAATATTAAAGTCTTGTTTTTTTAGCATATATCTACTGCTGACACACAGTAGATATATGCCCTAACATTTAAAAAAAGAATATCAAATATATAAAAACTTACCTGTGTCTGCGCCGCTCGCTCCTGGCTGCAGAACACAGGTTCGAATGCTGTGCAGGAAGAAATGTGTGCAGGTGCATGCACACTCCATATCACTGGAGGGGAGAGGAGGAAAAGAAGTGAATGCACACAGCCGGGGGGCGTGTACTCTGGACAGACTCCATGAAACAGGAAGAAAGAGGAGTCTACGCTGGATTGGAGAGCAGTGCCAGCGCTGGAGGGACTTTTATAAAAACCACTGGAAGGAAGAAGATGTTTGCATCAAGAGGCATTATATAAGGTAAATACTTTAAGCAGCATGGGGCGGGGGTAGGAGACTTTAATGGCACTCTAAAGGAACAAAATGGTAAAGAGCATTGCACAGCAGTGTCTAAGTAAAAGAAATCAAAATGGTACCCACCCAGACATACTGTAGCAAACCAAAACATGTAATGCTAAAGAGCGTCCACAGACTCTGAAGTGCATTTGGATATGAAGAGGGGAAAGGTGAGCAAGAGATTGCTACATTAGGAATGGAACCAGTTCAGTTATCCAAGCTTTTCAGTCAATATTCTCCCCAAGTGCAAACAACTTGCTAGAATCGGCCTCACTCCATAAAGAGTCTTCTCATGTCTGTCATCTTTACAGCCAGAAAGACGCAATATTATTTTATGATAATGACACTTTTATTGCATTATGTCACCAACATGAAATGAAACCAAGGTCAATAATCCTTTACAAGGAAGCAATGGTTGTCAGGACACACATTTATCACATATTATTGGACTGTATACATGGCAACCTCACAATATCAGATAAAATGTATTATTAAATCCTTGTAATTTTTTAATCTTGTGATCACAAGAATTCTGTAGCTGATTCAGAGTGATTGGGTTTGTACATTGCTCAGTATAAAATTTTCTGTGTAGATAAGGCTGGAATTTTTTTTACAAAGATTCTATTGCTGCTGTGTGTTTAGGTAAGAATCCTAAAGCATGGTCCCCAAAGCTTATTTTCTAAGGTGCTCTGGCCAGCAGGCACACTCTGACATTATCATTTATAATGTAGGACCACAAGTTTGGGAATGTATATTAGGATAGTGAGGGCCCTGCCACAACCAGGAGTGTCCGAGAAGAGGTGATCACCAAAAACCTGCCAGGGCTAGGACAAGATACGTTTTACAGCTTATTCCTCTACCTCTAGACTTAACAAGCATTTGACTTGTGCAGTAAGGGTGAGGCCCCACTGCAGGGATATTTATTTTCTGGTGCCCAGGGTGGAGATATGAAGCATATTTTATGCTTTAAATTGAAAGAACAAAACTGTAGTTCTATTGCAGCTTGTGAGTCCTTAGCTATGGTGGCTATATTCCTTTTTTAGACTTTTTTCCCCTTATTTGCACCTGGTGATCCTCCCAGTAATACCTCCTGTCTTAGGATGACAACAATAACTCACTTATAAATAGTTAAGGTACTTAAAAATTAATTCAAGTACCTTAATTATTAACACAAATTTAGCTTATTTGTGCATCATTCGGCTGTAGATTCTCCAATCATCTCTGAATTGGCGCTGACACTGTCCTTCCTTCTGGAGGGTGGCTACTTTTGTTCCCCATGGTCACTGTGTGTGTGGTAAAGCAGTTAAGTTACTTGAATGCATTGCTAAGATTTAACTCCTTTAAGTTTAAAGTTAGTTTAAGATTGAGTTAAGAACTGAATTTTGGCATATCATGAGACACATCAATGATGCAAAAGAAAGCTATGAAAAAATATTGTTCTGGTCTTTCCATACAGCATTCTGTGTTTACACTGGATTTATAGGCTCACAAAACTTTGTCTTGATTCTGTTTGTACGAGACTACCTGCCTTTTCCTGTGAAGAAACCAGTCTTTGGACATGTACTATTTTTGTTGCTACAAACCATGTTATCTTTTCCCTAAGTTTCTGGATGTTCCCAATTGTATCAATGCACGTGATTGTGTTATCTGATTAAATGTAGCTCACTTAGATGCTAGCCATAAGAAAAATGAATGTTTCACTATGCTACTCTTTCCAAAAATTAAAAATAACCTTCTCTCGTCTGTATGCAATATGTTCATTTTATTAGTCATATTATATTTTATGTTACACTATTATATTGCTTTAAGAATGCACCTTTTTATCTATGTTAATTACCACCTTTTTAACATATTTGCAAAGAAAGGACTCATCAGAACAGCAGTCATATTTGATTGTTCTTACACGTGTTAAAATAAAGCTTTGACTACATATGACAATAGTCTTTGTTGGAGAAGAGTATGGTCTGCATATCCAGGACAGGTAAAGGTAAAACAGAAGGTGGTCTATCAAGGAAGCCATTAGTGTAGACCACTGGTCCCCAAACCGGATGTGTTCCTTTGTCTGCCTTTACTCAACCCTTGGAGCACTGTTCCCCCCACTAATACCAACTATGAGGTACTATTCCTTCAACTAACACAAATATGAAGTATAGTTACTCCCAATGACACCAATGATGGGACAGTATCACTCCGTCTCGAAACCAAACTCACTCACATCATTGGTGGGCACACTTCCTTCAGCTGAAACTAAGAATGGGCATTATTCCTTCCACTGACAGCAAAAATGGGGTATTATTCCTCCTCCCCATGATCATTTTTTTACTTCCACTGACCAACCATCAGTAATTTTTACTGCCACTGATCACTGAGCCAAAAGCATTATTTACTCCCACTGACCACAGTACAGACCTCCTAAGAATGACAGTGAGATATGTCTTTATTTAGAATGTTTGGTGATCCCTAGTGCAGCCTAAAGGAAACCTTTCAGTAGACATTACAGCCTTGAGGTTTAGCAGCAGATGATGTCACATGAAGTTATGTCATCTGCATCAGTGACTCCACTATGTATATTACTCTTGCCTTGATAAACCCACGAAGCTCTAAGGAAAGGGGTGTTACCCCAGAAGCACGTTAGTTGCTTAATTTATACTTATTTGTTGGCTGGTTCCACTCCTTAAGTGTAAGAAGGTTTCCACTGCTACTGCAAACCATGAAGGGTTGCTCAGTATTTGGACGCTATGTGTGAGTAGAATTAACTATTTGATTTTATACATTTTAAAATAAATATATCACACGAGGAGAAGGCGCTGTCTTTTGTATAACTTTATAAAACCCTGGCCTTTTAGTAAGAAAGAATAATCATAAACTCATATGCATAGATCCTTGCAACTTTAGATGATATTCTCTTTATTGTACATTAATCACAAGTAAACCTTTTCATCTCATTTCTACAATGCACCAGTGGCCTCAGCCCAACGGTGCCACACCCCAATATAGATAGTTGCACAAACAAATGTGGATCAAACAAATCATACTATCAATTGGTAAAACAAAACAACACAAAGTAACATGGGAACACCAGCCTTACCGCAAATATCTTCACCATAGGGGATGTCACAAATAGGGTTCCACACCCACTGGACAGCCTAGCCAGGATAACAAAAGTTTGTGGAGGAGATATGGAGGAGAGAAACATTCTCAAAAAATCGAACTAATCTTACTGGCCAAACAGAAAAGTGATGCAGGGGAAATACCCCACTAGGCCGCATTTCATTTTTACTAGTATTTGGGGTAAGGCTGGTGTTCCCATGTTACTCTGCTTTGTGTTGTTTTGTTTCGCCAATTGATGGTATGATTTGTTTGATCCACATATTGGGAATATATATATATTTGTAAATGAGCGCAGCAGCTATATTTATTTATATATATATATACATACACCATTTTTTATGTTTTTATCTTTGTAATTAATAATAAAATAAAGATTTGACAATTGTGTGTTTTGGTGCCTTAAAAACCCATTACAGTTTCGCTTGTGCAACTATTCATGTCATTGACTTTTAAAATACCTTGGTCATTTCTACATATCATTTCTATTTTTAGCTCTTAGTTAATTAATATATGGATAAGAGAGATAACTGTTCCTAAAATATTTCTATGCGTCATATTTTCTTTATTGCACATACATATCATAAAGCAATGAAAAGGATGATAACACAGTTACCAGAAATAGCACCACAGAAACAATGTTGAAAAGCTTGCATTTATGAGCCCGTATTTATTTAATAGCTGACATATATGTTTTGTATTTTAATTCTAATTAATCTTGAAGTTGATTAGGGTAAAGTCAGAGCCTTAAGCCTTTAGGTGCCAGAATGTTTTTTTGCATTTTTTTTTGTACACATGTTATAATCCACAATTTAGGCCTGAACATTGCAGTCACATGATATTAGTACAACTCTTTATCAAGCCCAAGATGTCAGTAAAAATTAAACATGTTCATTTTAGTGCACAAAGACACAATATAATATTCAATTATTTGGTAAAATATAAAAGATGAGGTGGTGCTGAGCTTAAAGATTGCATGATGAAATAGTGAAAAAATACAATACCCCAAATTGTCCATAAGCAACACTTTAAAAGCCTGAACAGGTCATCAGCTTCGAGATACTGCATCCATGAATATTGGCCCTAACATGTGTGGCACAACTGTTTTTCTATGTAGGTGTACCAAAAGCATGTTTGAGTTGGTATGCACGTGTTCGCAGGGACACGGGAAATTAAACATTTGGGGGGTATTTATACATTTATTTTATTTAACTTTATTTTTTTTAAACTTTATTTTTTGCCTAACTCCATTGCTATCACATAGGGGCTCTCACACGCTCCCTATGTGATATCGCATCGGAGGTGACAGGTTCTCTTTAAGGTGACATTAGTGTTCTATTAGACCCCTAATGTCACCCTTGTATTTCAAAGAAGCTGTTCAAACACAAATTGTTCTTGATCAGTTTCTTCCCCAGCTTCTGTAGCTGGAGAATGACAGCTTAGGAGCCAGATGTGATGCAATCAACTTTACTTCTGGCTTCAATCAGCAGGGAGGAGATCAGCAAATGGAAGTTTGCTTGGCTCTCTCCGTGATACCTGCTGACACCCATAAAGTCGGTCCTGGGCCCACGGGAGAGGCAACTGAGTCCGGGAAGCAAGGCGGGGGATGTGTTTACCAGCCCCTAGAACTGATCTGGCAGCAGATCAGCCACCAGAATCACTTTAAGTGTAAAGGTGACAGTAGTAGTTAAAGAACCCTATAGAAACAGCAGCGTAGCTGTAGCTGCAATCTGAAAAACTGTTTACCCTCTTTCACGAAAAAATAACATCAGCATGCAGCTCTGCATGCTGATTTAAAATCATCATACATTAACCTCCCTGGCGGTCTCCCCGAGCCAGACTCGGGATTACCGCCAGGGAGGTTAATTAGTTAAACAAACATGTTTTTTATTTACTTACAAATAGAGTTTATCGACTTCCTCATCCACTTTGGCACAAATTATGCAATTGTGCCCAAGCTTTGTTTCCTGGAAAGGTTAAATCAGCAGAGCATTGCTGGGAAATCTCATCTGTAATTTCATGAGATCTTAGGGAGAGGCATTTCCCTCCCTTTAGATGATGTACATGGTCACATGTCCTAGCCACACATCCCAGAGTTCCAGGAAGTAAAGGCAGATGGATTCATCTGCCCTTAGTTGAAAAAGCCAATGTCAGAAAAATGGGGAGGGAAAAAAAAGGTATGCAAAGAATACAAAGCCTGCAATTATCTAGAAGTATCTGTTTGTAGATTGTCATTACTAAACATTTCTAAAGGTGTGTTTGTTGTTATTTTAAAGATAAGGGTAAAGTTCCTCTTTAATACTTGGGCTAAGCATTACATTTGGGACAGGTCACATTTAAAATTCATACTTGACCCTTATGCAGGCTTGCAGTTCAGAAAAGGGAGGGCAGCGAGCGTGCCTTTTCTGAACCATACCAGATCACATACCTTTCAACATTGGAAGGGTACTTTGCAAAGGGGGTGTTGGTAAAGTTTCCATGCCCCATTTTAAGGTAACCAGCCCCTATGTTGAGGGGATACAGAGGAGGACTGATCATATTCTGGAGGAGCCTTAATAAGGGGGCCGACAGATACTGTGTATGAGACCTCTAGTGGAATCAGCACGCCTTCTTAGCAGACACCATGGCAAAGTCCTTTGATAAATAATTCCCCCTCCTAAAAAAAGGTAAACAGTGTCTCTCAACGTAAACCTAATATCAATCATGCCATCCAGTGATGTAAATCCTTGTCAATCATAACCCTCCCCCTGCCGATTCTGTCCCACCATCACGCTTGCTCAAAAGATTCCTCACCACTACTCCTATCACAAATGACAGATCCATGGACGGCTGCTGTTTGTAAGGTACCCTCTCAAAGGTGAAGGCATGTGTCCATGTATGGTACAGGAAAGAGGAGCACACACTCTGCCCTCCCTTTCCTTCTCACCCAGGAAGCATGTCTCATAAGGGTCTGAATATGAATATTAAGAGGAATGCCACAATGTTTTTTTTCTATGTGTTAAATCGTACTGTTCCATAATTTCACTTGCAGCTTTAAGGCATTCTGCAAACATGTTATTTAAAGGTTTGATGTATTTTGAATGTTACTCCAGGATGAGTAAATATTATCTAAATGCAAGAGTTATGAGAATTCTTACTTGAATCTTGGTGCGCTTTGTGTATTTTTGTAGAAGATTCCTGCCCTAAAGGCCAGTCACTGCTGTTCTCTTTCTTTTGCAGGTTGACTAGTCTCGCCTCAGTCTTGTCCTGTTGGTCCCCACCACAACTCTTGGACTGCAAAGGCTTGTGGTGCACATAAAATGGATTTAAATCTTCTGTGGCTATTGAGGAATATATTTAACCCCTTCATAACTGGAGCGGTACACTGTAGATTCCCGTCATGAAGTGTCCAAATGACTGATCACATACACTGCTATTTGGAGATGTCAAAAGCCAGTAACCGCTGAGATCAGTGGTTATCGTTCATTAATGGATGCCTCAGTATTGAGGTATCCATTAACCCTTTCACGACTAACGACATACAGTGTACGTCGTCAGACTGCCTGCAGGTTCCCCCCAATTCAAAAAAAAGCCTGAGGTTCCCCCCAATTCATACCAGACCCTTTAGGTCTGGTAGGAATGTTAGGAGAATGCCAATTCAAAAGCAAAGGAAAAAAAAAAAAACTTTAAATATTAGTTGACTTAGCCAGGATTTGAACCTAGGAAGTCAGCAATGGGAATCCTGTGCTTCAACCGCTACACCATAGCCTCTGTACTTCAAGACTGTTAGGGGGGACCCCATGTTTTTTTTCCCCCATTTTTGGGGCTGGGGGTCCCCTTTAAAATTCCTACCAGACCTTAAGGGTCTGGTATGGATTTTGGGGGGAACCCCACGCACTTTTTTTTTCATCTTCTGCAGACTGTAAAAAAATAATAATTTTGATGCAACAGAATTCGCCCAATAACGAATTTCGTTGCGTCAAAATGACATTAAGGTGAACAAAAATGACTTTTTTTTTTTTTTACAGTCTGCAGAAGATGAAAAAAAAAAAAAGCCTGAGGTTCCCCCCAATTCATACCAGACCCTTTAGGTCTGGTAGGAATGTTAGGAGAATGCCAATTCAAAAGCAAAGGAAAAAAAAAAAAACTTTAAATATTAGTTGACTTGGCCGGGATTTGAACCTAGGACGTTAGCAATGGGAATCCTGTGCTTTAACCTCTACACTATAGCCTCTGTACTTTAAGCATAGATGTGTTGTAGAGGTAAAATGGTGTCAATGGTGCAACGAAATTCGTCCAATAACGAATTTCGGGAAATCGGGAATTTCGGATTCGTTTGCATTCGTCTTAGCTGTAATTCGGAATTCGGATGCATCCGAATCTCCGAATTTCCGAAAATTCGTCCAAAACGAATTTCGGAACGAACCGAATCGCACATGTCTAGTCGCTAGCATCGGGGCTGTTTAAACTTGTAAAGCCGACTGTCGGATTACCAATAGAAGCGATTCTGGCGACACAGCTGTCGCCAGATCGCTTCTATGGCCCAGTGAAGGGGTCCCCACGCCAGACAACCCTGCAGTGCTTCCCGGGCTCCGTTGCCCCTCCTACGGGCCCGGGACTGGCTTCTCTGGTGTCGGCGGGGAGTTGAGGAGGAGATGGACGAACCTCCGTTCATCGATTCCCTCCCCGTTCTATGGGACCGGGAGCGATGCAGAATGCATCACTTCCAGTCCCATAGCTGTCAGTGCTGGGCTCCTGAAGCCCAGCTATAGGCTATTGAAGTGCGGTATTGAAATGCACTTCAATAGCTTATTGAGAGTGTAAAGGTGACACTGGGGGTCTTTTGGACCCCCAGCATCACCTTAAAAAAAACCTGTCACCACCATCTGCTATCACATGGGGGGCTTGTAAGCAATTAACCACTTGCTCACCAGGGGTTTAGACCCCCTTCCTGGCCAGGCTATTTTTCAGTATTCAGCGCTGCAGTACTTTGACTAACATTGATTACGTCATGCAATGCTGTACTGAAATTAATTTTATACCATTTTTTGGGGAAAGATAGAGCTTTCTTTTGGTGGTATTTAATCACCACTGGGGTTTTAATTTTTTACTATATTTAGGAAAAATGACTGAAAATTTTGAATTTTTTTTTTACATTATGTTAGGAGACAATTATTATTACCCAATTTTTTGGTAAAACATAAAAGACGGGGTCACGTCGGGTAAATATACACCAAACATGTCACTCTTAAAAATTGCGCTCACCCGTGAAATCGCAAAAAACTACCTTAACAAAAATTGACCATAGGCAACACTTTAAAAGCTTTTAACGCTCATCAGTTTAGTGTTATCAGTGATTGATGGCCCAAAAATGATTGCTCTCAGTTCGATGTTCACGGCGATATGTAACATGTGCGGCGTAATGGGCGCAATCGTCATTTTCGCAGGTATGCGCACCTACATGCGTGTTTGTATGGGTGGGGACTTTTTAAAAAATTTTGTTTTTTAAATTCTTTTTTATGTGTAACTTTAAAAAAAAAGATTTTGGAAATTTTTATTTTTTTTCCTATTTTTCCCCCCACTTAACTTTATTGCTATCACAGAGTGGGCTAAGAAATCCCCCTATGTGATAGCAAAAGATGTGACAGGTCCTTTTTATGGAGACATCAGGGGTCCCAAGACCACTAATGTCACCTAGAACCCCCTGAAGAAGCTGATGAAGCAGAGATCTGCTTCATCAGCTTCTCTCCAGCGTCTGAAGCTGGAGAGTGACACGAGAATGCGGAAGTGATGTAATATACATCACTTCCGCATTCTGACACTGGAGAGAGATCGTGTACCGACCTCCCTCTGATCCCCTGTCAGAGAGGCACTATGCTGGTCCCAGGCTCGCAACGGGCACAGCGGAGCCCGAGACCAGCGTGACAGCAGGAGGGGGGCCGCGGAGGGAGGGGGGACACGGGCCGGCAGTTTATACAAGCGATTCGATGTCTCTATAGCCGGTGGATCACTTGTATGTTAACATGCATCGCTGCCAGTTTTTACATTTTGTGTTTAAATTTTGTGTCCTTCCCGCTCGCGCACACCGCATGGTGTGCATAAGTGGGTGTGGCTAACAGGCTGTATATACATGTCCTGTTACATCCAGGAAGCTCCTGGCCAGCCGTTTTTTCACAACGGCCATCCGGAAGGTAGTTAAAGTAAAGTAAAAAAAAAATACGTTTTTAAAATTAACATTACATACAATAAATCAAAAATGTAAAAACATTTCTAAAGTTCCCCCGCGAGCATGCGCGTCGCCACGTAAACACACGTCGGGGTATCGCTGCGCATGCCAGAGTGAGAGCAATAATTCTAGGGCCAGTATTTTTGGGTATCTCTAAATTGATGACCTGTGGGGGCTTTTAAAATGTCGTCTATGGACTTTTTGGGTTACTGAAGTTTGTTGCCATTTCATGGACGCACACAATTTTTAACTTGGGCATGTTGGATATCTACTTACTCGTTGTAACCTCATCCTTTATATTTTATTTTAAAAATGGGTATTGTATTGTGTTTTGGGGCATTTAAGTAGATTTCTCACTAAATGTTGGGGTTTGATAAGGAGTTGCGCTTATATCGTGCAAAATAAAAATTTGAAACTGCCACCATTTCATTCTATAAGGTCTTGGCTTTCAGAAAATATATAATGTTGGGGGGTTTTAAGTAATTTTCAGGCCTAAAATGTGGAATATAACATGTGTGCAAAAAATGAAAAAAGGGCCTCAGTCATGAAAGGGTTTATTAAAAAATTAAGCTTTTGTAAAGGCTTAATTAATTTATTAATGAAAGAATTAAGCTTTTACAAATACCTGTAGAGGTGTGAACTGCTCTGCTATCACGGGTTTGACAGCTCTGTACAGATCCCAATGTGTACTGGCTTTTTGCTACATGTTTCTAAGCTGAAGCATAGACAAATGTATCAAAATGTTTCTATGTTGAAACAGTGCATTAGACTTCTGATCATTCTGGGAATGATTAGAAGTCTTAATGACATCTGATCCTGACAAATAATCGACAAAAAAAGTGTAAATAAAAAAAGTGTAAAATATAAAAAAAGTGTAAAAATAAACAATGTTAACAAAATAAAAACAGCCTGATGACATGTCCCCCTTTCACCCATGGAAGGCAGGGTGTTACGTAGGTGTACAAGAAGTGAGCATCATTCTCTCTGAGATCTGGCAATGGATCCCAGAATGGCAAGCTTGTGGTCCTAGAGAAGGGGAGTATTTCAGTGAAAGCTGCTTTTTTACTTCACTCGTGCCTGGGCTTTTTTTTTTTTTTTTTTTAAAGCAAACTTTAAAGATTAAATGGTATTTCACAATTGTCAAGGAATGATGAGGAAGTGAGTTTGCAGGTACAATCTACTAAAATACAGATAGGTCGTACAGCATTACTGAACGTGTCATCTACTTTTAATTTATCCATTCATAAAGTGTGTGCAGACTACATGGCTCAGCTATAAACTTATCAAAGGGAGGCCTGCGTCTGCAGTACATATTTGTTAGTATGATGTGATAGTTTCACAACATGTAGTATGCCTTATCCAAGAAGGGAACCTCTAACAGCCCTTACCTAGCAGTAGACCCAAAGTGGCCTTACAGGTGCTTGCTTAAAGTGACAATGAACTCAGAAGATAAATCTTAGGGGTCTATTCACGAAGCTGCCGAAGGATCTGGCCGTAGCTTCGGCCGATCCTTCGGCTAGCTTCGGCCCCAGGACCCCTTCGGTTCAGTAGAACCGAAGGGGTGCTGTACGGGCTATTCACAATAGCCCGTACAGCTCCCGATCATGGCAGAGCGGCTCAGCCAAGACGAACGCATATGCATCGGTTCGGCTGAGCTCGGCCTGCTTCTGACAGCTGGGCGGAGCCAGCCGTGATCTTACGGCTGGCACCGGCCACTTTCAGAGAGATCAGCATCCCTGGTTACCTGCTAACCAGGGACACTGATCTCCAAACAGCAAACTCTCCCTGGCGCCCCGGGAGTCTCCTGCTCCCGGCCGCCAAGGAGAGAAACACTGCTGTGTCTTTTTTTCTTTATTCTGATACAAGCATGTCAGAATATAAAAAAAAAAAAAAAAGATTTTTCCCAT
>NW_017306757.1:426886-453726 GCF_000935625.1 Nanorana parkeri | reverse complement strand
ACAGCAGCAGAGCCGCCGGACAATAGGAAACTATTGGGCGGAGCTAGCTGTCACTGCTAGCTCCGCACAATCGTTTGCTATTTACTTTTTTAACTTTTTTCACTCTTTTTCTGTTCTGCTCGGTACCTCTGAGGGACCGAGTAGAACAGCCGAGCCGAATGCCGCTCGGCGGGATTCTGCTATTCACTCACTGCTGTTCGGGATCTTTAAGACTAGCCCGAACAGCAGTGAGTAACCTGCCGGAGGTGCGGCTCAGCCGATCCAGATGTTGGATCGGCTGAGTCGAACTCCTTCTGCACTTCGGGTCGGCTGAACATGCTGTGCATGTTCGGCCGACCCGAAGCCACACGAAGCAAGCCGATGTACGGCTGATTTCAGCCGATGTACGGCGGAAAGTAGCCGTACCAGCCTGAAGTGAATAGCCGAACAGTGTTCGGCTCACTTCACTTCAGATCGGTCATTCACTCGGCTGCCCTGGGCAGCTTCGTGAATAGATCCCTTAATAATGCATTGAAGTACCTTAACTATTAACAGAAATGTATCTTATTTGTGTATCACTCAGTTCTAGATCCTCAAATTGTTTCAGAATTGGTGCTGACACTGTCCCTCCTTATGAAGGGTGGCTACTTTTGTTCCCCATTGGCCCTGTGTGTGTTGTAAAGTAGCCACCACTCCAAGCTCGCAGCTGGGATGGACTACAATCTAAATACAAATTAGTAAACTAAACATGAAATTAGGGTCTATCACGGGAGCAGTCTTGGAGTGGTAACTACTTTACAGCACACACAGGGACCATGGGAAACAGCTATACTGGGGAAATTTCCTATTGTGTCTTTAAAATGGGAAGTAAAAGTCAACTCCCCACCCACCTTGCGAGCATATGACTGCAATGGTGTGCACCAAATTAGTTTAAAAGTTGGGCTTGAAATGCTATGTTATGACTTTTCCCACAGATTGCTATGAAAGCATTTTGTATTTTGCAGTGGCAGGCATCGTTTTACAATGATATAGGTTCTAGTAGGGAAACTTTCATAATGGATGGCCCCGGTAGAGTGGAGGCTTGTAAAATGAGTAACCAATCGAATGTTATCGTATGCTTCTTTTACTTTGCTTCATGCTCTTTACCTTACTAGATAAAACTATACGGTGCAGGCTATGAGTCATTTCACTTATCATTCTTGCTATATCTTCTAAGTCTATATAAGTCCACCTCCTCCCTTTTTTTTATTGCGATATTTTCTTACAGACTAGTCATTTTACAAGTATACAAATCATGTGCTAAAGCATGTGCTTATGAGACAAGCATGTTTAATTTACACTAGGAATTGCTAGAGCCAACCTCACCCACAAATTGATATTGCACTCAACCCTTAAGATAAATACCAATTTAGCCATTCACTAACCTTACCTTTACAGAGTATTTCATTTACGTAAGATAAAAAAAAAAAAAAACCAACAAGGTCAGACCTACTTTACCCCGACTCTTGGCTAAGTATTACAGCATTTTGCATCAATTCTGCATTGGTTTCCAAACACTGGTTCTTAATGTTCTACTGGTAAAATATCAGTAAACTGAACTTTTCCATCAACAGCTTGAATAACTGGTTGTTAAATACTTTGCTGTTTCCATGTTTAGCTGCAAATATTTGTATAAAGATTAGAAGGCTAATAAAAAGTCTTACATCCTAGATAAAAATGGACTCTTTGTAAAATAAGCTCGCAATTCAACATATGTTTATTGAATGTTAAAAGAAGAACTCCGGGCATGTATAAAATTAACCCTTGCACTATGGCTCACCCTACACTGCAAGAGTTAAGTGTTCATTTTAGTCTAGGGTCTAAAATAATATCAGGGAGTGGCAAATAAAAAGAAGTACGGGGGTAGCCCCAAATAAGCTTGCAATTCAACATATGTTTATTGAATGTTAAAAGAAGAACTCCGGGCATGTATAAAATTAACCCTTGCACTATGGCTCACCCTACACTGCAAGAGTTAAGTGTTCATTTTAGTCTAGGGTCTAAAATAATATCAGGGAGTGGCAAATAAAAAGAAGTACGGGGGTAGCCCCATTGCAAGAGTACATTTTTATATGCCTGAAGCTTCTTCTTCTTTAAAGGCATGGCACATAGGTGCTGCTTTATGAATAAAAAACACTTTTTTTCTTAACAGAAGCTGCTGGTATAAAAATTCAATTTGTACATTTACTAAATACCATTTCATTACACCTCCAGAATTTCCAAATGTTTGTTTTGCCAATCTATCAGTTGTTTCATCAGCAGTTGCTGTACATGCTATCTTTTAGCATTGCTTCTGTACTAAAAGGACATTTTTAAAAAGGTTTGCTTATTGCATTGTAGCTGATTTTACACACTACTCCTAGTTAACTATAGAAATTACTACTTAAAACCTTTCATGTGGGGCGTGGCTTGCCGATGGACCTGTGTAGACGCGTCTACTGAGAGCTCCCGCAGCCGACCCGCTAATCACCTTCCCCGAACCGATTTGCTTCACCAAAGTGACACCTGATGGGCCGCAACACTCCCCGCAGAACCGGCACGAGACCGAAGACCTCGGGATCCGCCGCCACACAGAGGATTCCGCCATTCTTCCAGCGGCCACCGGACTTGCAGCCGGAATCCAAGATGGCCGCCGGACCCCCTCGTGGAGCTCCGTCCTCATCAACATGTGAGTCCCCACAGTCAGGCCACACATCCTCCCCCAGGGATCCCGCCGGGTCAGATATAGATGAGGACATGGGCGGGGATATGCTTCCCCTGGCTCTCAAGGGCTGCCTCCAGCAATTACCCACTAAAAGCCACATTGAGGCCCTCTTTGCCAGACTGGAATCTGCTCATAAGGCAGACATGAAAGAGATCCGCGAGGGCCTGCAATCCTTCCACTCTCGCTTAGACGTTGTGGAATCTACCCTCCCATCCATTACCTCTGCTGTGGAGGAGCTCCGCTCAGTGGTCGTTGCCCAACATTCCCATATTGCTGACCTATATACCCACCTTGATGATCTGGAAGATCGTAGCCACCGCAATAACATCAGGATCCGCGGCCTGCCCGAGGCTACGGGTGACCTCCGACCTCCTAGCCTCCGTCATGGGGATCTTTAATACTATCTTGAACAGACCAGTGACTGATCACATCGAAATCGATAGAGTTCATCGCACTCCAGGATTTCGTAGACCCAACAACCCACAACCCCCGGGACGTGCTCTGCAGGGTACACTTTTTTGGCCTGAAATCTGAAATCCTGACTAAGGCTCAATCCGCCAGATTCCTGGATTTCGATGGCGCCCAAATATCTCTATTCCCGGATCTCTCCAGGCACACCCTAGCCAAGCGTAGGGCCCTACGACCCCTGACCAAACTCCTGCAAGACACCAACATATCCTACCGGTGGGGATACCCTTTAAGTCTTGCGGACGACCTGCTGCTATATATATCCAACCCTGGTGATGCCTTTCCCGCACTTCTGCGGGAATTTCACATTTTTGGCACTTTAAGCAATTTTAAGGTGAACATGCACAAAACCGAAGCCCTGAATGTCACTTTGGATCAGCAGGAGGTCACCTGTATACAGTCTTTGTACCCCTTCCTTTGGCAGACACAAGCCCTGAAATATCTAGTTGTCCTCCTGCCCTCTAACCCTGGACTTTATGACTTAAACTATAAACCGCTGTTGTCCTGCCTCTCCCAAAAACTCAAAACTTGGCTCACGAAGTCTCACTCGTGGTTTGGCCGTATGGCCCTGTACAAAATGGATATCCTACCGAGATTGCTCTATGTGTTTCAGACCGTCCCCTCACTAATATAGCTCCCTCAACCAAAGAATGGGTTTTGGAACTGAATAGGATCATGCATATGGAAGAATTGACCGCACAACTATATGACAGATATCCCCAATTTGCAGCGATTTGGACGCCCTGGATTCTCCAAGCAGACGCATGCCTAGCGTAACACTCCCCGTGCCCCTGTTCCCGCCCTAGGGTATGGATCACCCCTTCCAATACCCATCAGGACATGGTACCTCCCAGGCAGGCTTCCCCCTACACCACACCCCCCCTCCACAACCTTATCTACACTCACCCCCCCCCTTTCTCCTTTTTCTCCTTTTCTCCTTCATCCTCTCTATTTCTCCTATTTTGGGTGCTCCTCACCGCCCTTATTGATCTCAGGTGCTCATTGACTTATTGGAATTTCTCACCCACAACGCAGTGGCACAGTCCCAAGTGATGTTAATAAACACGCTCGGACAACACCACCATTAGAGAGCTTTGTACCTTTTAGGTTACTATCCACCAATTGATCTCAGAAGTGTGCATACACATCACGCAAATGTACTGCGACTGATGAGCCGGAGAGCTCATCCACTTACCAGTGCCTCCTCCCCCCACCTTCTGCACTATCTCCCCAATGGGCCATGGGACATTTCCCCTTTTGCACTGTAATGTACCTTATAGATTTTATTTTATTGAACATTTTTTTTCTCTTGTTACATCTCTGTTTTATATTTTTGCTATCTAACACCTTGTCCTTGTACTGTACAATCGCATGTAACCAAGCAACTGATGACAAGTGTTTTATTTTGTTTAATAAACGTTTAATCTTTAAAAAAAAAAACTTTCATGTGAAATAATTTCCTTTAATTTTGTACATTGTGTGTAGGGATACGGTTTCGATTGGCTGCAACCTATTGCAGAAAAACCTGTTATTTCAAAATTTGCAGTTCTGGTGCAGTTTTCGTCTGAATTTGCCAGGGCATTTTTAAAGACACAACACTTTACATGGCCATTAAATCATGGTCAACAGGCTTAGATAGTCAAATAATGCAGGCTGTAGATGACCTGACAAATAGGGAGAGATTAAGGTCAAATAGGAAAACAATCCTTTGATTTTATGAATAGCAGTGGTGAGGACTTGTTTGCAAGGATTCCTGTCTGAAAAATGTTCTGTAGCCTCCATTTTCAATAATACTAAAAAGAGGAGATATGTGAAGAATGGAGTTGGACAGGTAAGCCTTCATTTCCATAGAGCATTTCTTCTATTTGTTTATGATATCTGTTTTAGTAGAGGCCAAGTATGATAATACATGGTATGGTATGGTATAGCATGTATGTTAATGCACTCTTAAAGACACCAGGTGAAGATACCAGCAGCGGCTTTCAGTACCTATTGCTTTAAAAATTAATTGAAACATCAGGCCATTCTCATGGGCAAATCTTTGCCACTCTCTGATATTGCTGAAGCTAGCACTGACGTTCCTGCCTCCCATAGATTTCTATTGGCAGTGAGCAAGCCCATGATAGTGATAGGCCAATAATAATGTGTGTGTGAAGGAAGGAACCAAGGGTGAACCAACACCACCCAGAAATGCTCCCATACCACCCAAAATGTCTTTGCATTTTCTTAAAGTGACAAAGGTTTTTTTAATTGTGTTTTTACATCAACACACCTAAATTGTTGTTATTATATGTATATATATATATGTACATATATATTGTAATGGGGGAGTACCACATCCCAATAATCAATATTATAAAGAAAAAGTGTGTGTTTCATTACATGTGTGAGATGTGTGTTGTTTTTTTTTTGAATAATTAAGTGTGTTTTTAATGGTTTTTTTTACATTAGTGTGTGATTTGTGCTTTTTAATGTGTGTGTTTTTTTAATGAATGTGTGATATGTGTGTGATTTGTTTGTTTTGATGTGTGTGTGAAAGTATTGTTTTTTTTAATGATAGTGTATATATATTTCCTGGCTCTCCTCATGTCGGCATACTAATGGGTTAACCCCGCCCCCAGCTCCTAATAGGACCACCCCTAACTAGAGCATAAAGCCCCCTTCTCCCACCTCCTCTGTGTTCTTTTTTTGTCCTTGCTCAGGACACCTATCTAGCAGTTTTATTGTTATTTTTTATTTTTATGTTCGTTGATTTTTGGATATGGCCTTTCTTTTCCCACCGGGTTCAGCCTCTACTCCCGGGTGGTGGATGCCCCGGTATGTGGTAAAACCACTGGATGGGGCATGCTCAGTGCCGAGCTTTATGGCCGGAGAGAACCTAAAAGGTTACAGGCTGGAGGGCATGGTAAGTCGGACTCATGGGGGGCCTCTTACCGGGGATCTCCCGGAATAAACTCAGCGCTTCTCCTCTCGGTATCTGCAGCAGCCGCGGCCGTCTCCATGCGTCCCAGCGTGAAGCGCAGGACCCGCCCCTTCTCGCTCCGGATTGGATGGGCGGTGAAAGGGGCGGATCGGAGTGCGGGCCAGCGTGGAGCGCACGCCGAATAGCGGCGAGGCTCTCCCTCTCAATGAGGGTCATATAGGGATATAAAGACAGCGCTCTTAGGGGCTAGTTCTGCAGGACGATCCTCTAGTATGTGCTGTGTATCTCTGTATTTCACCACGTTTGAACGTTATCCTGCAGGCTGTCGCGGTCCAGAGTACTGTCAGTCCCAGGTAAGCCCTGTGAAGGGATAGTTTTTTTGTTTAAAGCTACAGTTGTTTCTGTGATGACTTAGGATTTAAATGTTTTCCTAGTGAGCCACCATGAGTCCGGGTAGCCCAAGTAGACAGGCACGAAGTTCGTCTGAGAGGTATGGCCAGTTCTTCTGAGATGTACTGTATAATCCTTATGAGAGAGTTAAAAGAGTGCTGACATCTTATGGGTGTATCGTTTCAGGGGGAAGAGCCCTAAATATAGGAAATGTAGGGTGCAATCTCGTTCCCGCAGGAAGTCGGCTTCTCCTGAGCCTAGACTCAACCGGCCCTCTATGCATGAGTCTCCCCAATTGACACAGGCTAGAGCTCAGTCTATTACTCCGCAGCCTGGGCCATCCGCTGAGGCATGTCGAGCGTGTGGTGCCCGGGCCATGCCACGCAAGATGCTGTGTGGCACTTGCATCAGGGAGTTAGCTGGGGACACAGCTTCTGATTCGCAGGATATAAAGGCCTATATCCGTGGCGGAAGGTATTAAGGAATACACGCAAAGTGGCGCTTCATCAAAACGACGAAGAGAAGGAGAAAGACCGAGAGAGGTTCTTTCGTCTCAGGACTGGGACCCGGAAGGGTCGGAGGCAGACAGGGAGGAGGCTCTGGATGAGAGCTTTTCCTTTGACTTTGCCTTAGTGTCTCCTTTTATTGCCGCTATCAAGCGTGCTCTGGATTGGGAAGAGGATCCCATACCCATTAGCAAACAGAGGAGATTCTTTCCGAATATTAAAAAGGAGGTACCTACCTTCCCGCTATTTTTTGAAATGAAAGAAATCATTGAGGAAGAGTGGGCTAGGCCAGGCAGGAGGGGCAAATTGCCTAATCGCATGTCTAAATTATACCCATGCCGGCCTTCGGATTCCGAATTATGGGATACATCTCCTAAAATAGACGCGGCCTTACAAAGGCTGGCTAGGCATGTATTATTGCCCTTGGATGATTCTGTTTCCTTCAAGGATACCATGGACAGGCGCCTGGAAGTGGACTTAAAGAAGATCTACGCAACAGCAGGAGCATCATGCAGGCCGGCGGTAGCCTTGTCCTCAGTCAGCAAAGCTATGCGAGTCTGGATTTCGGGAATTGAGGAGGCCTTGCTCTCAGGATCATCACGAGACGGGATCGTCGAGTCCTTAGGTGACCTAAAAATGGCATCAGATTTTGTGTCAGAGGCATCTGTGGACCTGGTGCATTTGGCGGCACGTCTGATGTCTTTTTCAGTTACAGGGCGTAGAGCTCTGTGGCTGAAACACTGGTCGGCAGATGGCGCCTCAAAACAAGGGCTTTGTGCCATTCCTTTTTCAGGGAAAGTAGTTTTTGGGGCCACCCTGGATGAAGCAATCAAAAGAGTAACAGGGGGTAAGTCAGGATTACTGCCACAGGATCGTAAAAGAAGGCAGCAGCCCTTTCGGCAGAACAGACGATTCAGGGAGCCGTTCCAGGAAGCCAGAGCGTATCGGCCCGGACGAGAGTTTTTTCGCAACGCCTGGCGAGGTGGTCAGTCATCCTACTCTAGAGGTGCCAAGGCAATGCCTTCTCAGGCCCCCCAAAAAACAGACAAGCTATTCTGAAACGAGGCCCGCCCTGTCGCTTGCAGTGGGGGCTCGATTGACTTACTTCAGGCGGATATGGGCGGACACCATTCAAGATCAATGGGTGCTAAGGGTTGTGCAAAACGGGTACAAGATCGAGTTTGCCTCCATACCCCCAGATCATTTTGTACGCACACGAGCACCAGCTTCATTGGAAGAGCAAGTCTTTCTACACTCATATGTGAGAGAATTAATTCAGACAGAGGCCGTTGTGGCCGTGCTAGAGCATCAGAGAGGACAGGGAGTATATTCCCCCTTGTTTCTGGTGCAAAAGGTTAAAGGCGGGTTCCGCCCAGTTCTAGACCTGAAAAGAGTGAATCAGTATGTCAGGGTGGAGAGTTTCCGTATGGAATCAGTCGAGACCATAAAGGCTCTAGTGCGACCAGGAGATTGGATGCTCACAGTGGACTTGAAGGATGCCTACTTCCATGTCCCACTTGCAACTGTACACCAAAAATTCCTGAGGTTTGCTGTGGGGCGCATCCATTAGCAATTCAGATGCCTTCCGTTCGGCCTCTCCTCAGCGCCAAGGACCTTTTCCAAGATGTTTGTGTCAGTGATCGCGCTGTTGCGGTTGAAGAATGTAAGAGTGTTTCATTATCTGGACGATGTCCTGCTATTGGCTCAATCACAACAACAGATTCTGCAGCATCGCGAGCTGGTACTGAGAACGTTCCAGCAATATGGATGGTTGGTCAACTGGCAGAAGAGCCAACTGGTTCCAGCACGGGTACTGCAGTTACCAACTCGGAAACATCTCGTCTTTTTCTTCCAAAGGAAAAGGTGTCTCGCATCAGCCGATTAGCTGGGTGTCTCATGGCATCCTGTACCTGCTCGGCGCATCAATGTCTCTCGTTTCTGGGAGTGCTTTCATCTTCAATTCCAGCGGTCCCTTAGGCCCATTGGCACATGCGCCATATCCAGTACTCGTTCCTGCAGCAGTGGGACAGGCGGTCCCTAGACCAGTTGATCTTTCTTCCTCGGGTCAGGATCAGGAGCAGTCTGCTATGGTGGCGCAGTTCGCAAAATTTATTAAAGGGGAAGCCTCTTCAACCAGGGGATTGGATAACGATTACATCAGATGCCAGCCTAACAGGTTGGGGAGCCCATTGCTTGGGGCGTCAGGTTCAGGCCCAGTGGACCCGGAGTCCAGGACACTCGAATGCATTCGAGTTGCAAGCAGCCTTCGAGGCTCTCAGAGCTTTTCAATCTCTGATCGAGGGTCAGCAAGTTCAGTTGCGCATGGACAACAAGACTGCAGTCTCGTATGTCGTACGCCAAGGAGGGACGAAAAGCTCGGCTTTGCTGCAGATTGCTTCAGTTCTCTTTCCGTGGGCGGAGGAGCACCTCCTGGATTTGACGGCTTCGTATCTGCCGGGGACGGAGAATCAAGAAGCAGACAGGTTGAGCCGACAGTTTTTGAGTCCCCACGAATGGTCGGTGAACCCGAAGTATCTTCGACCGATCTTCAGGGAATGGGGCATGCCTCAGATCGATCTTATGGCAACCAGGAGCAATGCTCAGCTTCCGAAGTTCTATTCCCGTTACAGGTGCCAGGAGGCTTTGGGTCAGGATGCACTCTCCCTCCATTGGCCGTTCGAGAGCGTTTATGTCTACCCTCCAACTCCATTGATTCTACGAACGCTTCAGAAGATAGCCAGGGAGGGCATTGTGGCGATTGTCGTCCTGCCTTGTTGGCCAAAGAGGCCGTGGTTTCCCTTACTCATGGAGCTGTTGGTCGAAGCACCAAGACCACTACCCCTACAGAGGGACCTTCTTTCGCCACCCGAATGTAGCACGCCTGCATTTGATGGTTTGCAGATTGAGCGGCAGAGGCTACAGGGTTTGCAGCTCTCGGCTTCGGTGGTAGAGACCATGTTACAGGCTACTAAGCCATCAACTAAGACGACTTATCATAGAGTTTGGGAAAAGTTCCTCACCATGGCAACCCAAAGGAAGTGGCACCCGGAGAACCCAACGGTGGGAAATGTCCTCGATTTCCTACAGTCCGCTCTGGACGCTGGACTGAGTTATAACACCATTCGGGTGCAAGTGTCGGCCTTATCGGCATTGACAAAGTGCCGGTGGGCTAATAATACCTGCAGGCGGCCATGAATTTGAGGCCTCCGGTGAGACCGCTATTTCCGAAATGGGACTTGCCTTTGGTGCTCCGAGCGCTATCGGTAGCACCATTCTTTCCTCCGACTTCATGTTCACTATATCACCTCACTCTTCTCTCAGTCTTCATCACAGCAATTGTCTCCGCCAGGAGAGTGTCGGAATTGCAAGCCTTTTCCTGCAAGGAACCGTATTGCCAGTTTTTTCCTGACCGGGTAGTGCTGAGGCCTGTGCCTTCATTCTTACCAAAGGTTTCCTAGTTGTTCCATTTCACTTGGGAATCGGTCCTACCAAGCCTGTCGGCTGCAATCCTGTCGACAGGGGAGGAGTATCTCGGAAGATTAGATGTGGTTAGCATTCTTTCCACTTATTTGTTACGGACAGGGAGTTTCCGCACCACCGATAGACTCTTTGTGATGCCCGGAGGACCGAGGAAGGGAGCGGCGCTTCCACGAGAATCTTATCCACTTGGGTGGTAAAGGCTGTCCAGTCTGCTTATAGGGCATCGGGTCTTCCCCCTCCGCAAGAAGTCAGGGCTCATTCTACGAGGTCGCTGGCTGCGTCTTGGGCAGCCTACGCGAAAGTTCCGGTAGAGGTCGTCTGTAAAGCAGCGAGTTGGTCGTCCTCTAATACGTTCATTAAACATTATAGTGTCGATGTGTCTAATGCTGCGGACTCAGCCTTTGGGGCGTCCGTATTGTCTTCTGCGGCTTCAGCAGTTTATTAAATTATTTGGCATGTTTCCCTCCCTTGTGGTTATTGCTTGCTATGTCCCATTAGTATGCCGACATGAGGAGAGCCAGGAATACGGAAAATTGTTATCACATACTTACCGTAATTTTCCTTTCCTGGCTCTCCTCATGTCGGCATAGCGTCCCACGCTCGGCATGTTATTGAACACAGAGGAGGTGGGAGAAGTGGGCTTTATGCTCTAGTTAGGGGTGGTCCCATTAGGAGCCGGGGGCGGGGTTAACCCATTAGTATGCCGACATGAGGAGAGCCAGGAAAGGAAAATTACGGTAAGTATGTGATAACAATTTTCCGTAATATATATGCATATATAAGATGTTATATATAAACACACACAAACTTTATAAATGATTTGTACGTCTTTGGATGGTTAATACTAAATAACATTTGCTTTATGTAATTGAGATGCAAATATTAACTAAGTGGATTTTCTTATTTCCTTTATGCAGATATTATAGACATTTCCAATGGCATTATTGTACTTTTTCCAAAGCCTATTAATAGATGGCAGGTGATTCAGCACCACACAGTACCATAAACACACATTTGCTCTTGTGTCATAGCCCCGCTGGGGTTTACACAGTCTCAGATTACTATTATGGACATTTATATAGAAGCACATGTTTTGTGATAGGTAGCAAAATAAGAACAGTCTAGGCCATATACATATATATACACTGAATATCATATGAAAAGGAATGAGTACCTTTTGTTCTAAGAATACTGCTGTGCTATGCACTTGTTAAGTTGGAGGGTTTTTGATTTATATTAGACCTTTCTTACCATAACATTCACAGTTCTTCTTCCCAGAAGGAGTTCAGCGATTGTAGCCCTTATAGTTCTCTTAGTAAAGGATAACTTTAATATGATGTTCAATAATCTAAAACATTTGATGAGAAAGCTAAACTAGTTATCCTCAACAGGTGTAAGATTTTTTTTTTTGCCCCCCCTCCCAAAAACCCACAAACACAGCGCTCTCCTTCCGCAGCGCTCGGCCGGCTGTCACTTTCTCTCCTCCCCGCTGGGACAAAGAGCAGCGCACAGCGGTGAGAAAAGAAAGCAGGGGTGTGCCGCTGTATCAGCAGAAAAATGCCGAAGCAGCCGTGTTCCTGTTTTAACCACTTCTGCGGGCCGCCGTCTATAGACGTACTGTGACCCGGAAGTGGTTAAAGTGACATTAAAGTAACATTTTTTTATCCCTCCACCCAATGTTAATGTCAGCACTTACCTTAACTGATGTCTCTTAATCTGATCTTCTTTCCTGATGTTTTCATCTGTCCCTCCAGCGGTGCGGCGGGTGTCCGATCCAGTGCTGACTCCTCTGTCATTGTTGGCACTTCCTGTCCCACGGTGTCTGCATGCGGGTGCACGCCATCCATAGACTTACCTTGTGTCTCTACTCGTCTCCCGCCCGAAAATCCAAACTGCGCATGCACCCGCCCCAAGATGCTTTGTGGCCGCCCGAGCAGTTTCTGGTTTTCAGACAGGAGCGCGCGGCGAAGACGGGGTAAGTTTAAAGCGCTGTTAAAGCGTTTTGTTTTTAAAAAAAAAAAACGTGCAACTTGCTGGGCCCCCCCAGAGCCTGAGGCCCCGGTGCGCCCGCACCGGCTGCAGCGGCGGTAGTTCCGCCACTGCCTCAACAGGCATCTATGTGTTAGGAATCAAAATAACCATCTACATGCATTCTGAAGGTAGCAAAGATTGAGTCTTCTTCAGTGGACAGAGAGTTGAGTTTTGTCTGTGATACTTTTTTTATGGCTACAATCACCTATAGAAGAAATGCATGGAGTTCTTATTTAAGCATTTATAGCCATAAAATGCCATACTGTGCACTTTGTTAAATGGTACGTCAGCAGCAGATGGCTTCTGTCATTTTATGAAACCATAAAACATTGATACACGCTGATATGTGGAATTACAGTGGTAAATAAGATACTGAATGCAGATGATAATAAATGTGTTATTAAAATATTTTAGACCCGGTCTGTGTAGCAATGCTAGTAGCCTGGTCATCAAGTACTGGCCTGCTAACCATTTGGAACAATGGTTAATCAGTGGGCATTGCATTGTTTTCAATGTAATAAATATATTCATTTAAACATACAAGGAAATCTGTACCATGAAAAATATGTAGGCTGCCATGCATGAACTCCTTCTGGCCAGTGCTTTCTGGTGTAAATGTGCCCACAGAGACAGAGGGTCTATTTACTAGTGTGCTGCCACATGGTAGCATGCATTATGTTTGTTGGTGGGGTTCCCGGCATTGCAGTGCACTATGGAGAATGTAACCTTCATTTATGGTCCATTGTGGTATATTAAATAGACCAAACAAGTGGATGGGCACATTTACCACACCACAATAGTAGTGTGAATGGGTCCTGACTGGAAACAGGCATGTTTCCAGTTACATCAAAGCTCCTGATTGACATATTTGTTCTTGGTCAGCATAGAGGTGTTGTCACCATAAAACCAAAATGCTAGCTTTATATAAGAGGTCAGGAAAGAATGAAAGAAAGCAAGAAAGAAAGCAAGACAGCTACCCCCACACTGCAAGGGCTAATCACACATTATGGTCTAGGGGTGCAAATAAAGAAGATATACTCACCTGATCCTCGGTCCTGCTGCAGTCAGTGTTCACCTCTTTCCCCTTCTGCTTCGGCTGTGAAATGTCCCTTTGCATCCTCATGTCTAATGCAAGCCAACAGACCTGCATTACACGTGATGACTTCAGCAGTCTTTAGACTGCAAGAGCCCAGTGTAGAAGAGGCTATCTATGTCAACAAGGTCCTAGAGAGAGGACACATTTCCCAAAACACCATAGGTGTGCGCTGGGGTGGTGTCCCGGGTGTGCCTGGTCAGTGGGAAACCCTGATTACCCACAGTGGGTAGTGTTATAGTTCTTCTTTAATTTTTTCCTTGCCCAGCAGCATATACTCGTACTTCCCTTTTCTGAGTTCCTCTCAAGAGTTTTATACCTTTATACTAACTGAATCTGATGCTTTGGGCAAAGAACAGGTCCGCTTCAAAGTTGCTCGACCATTATTTGGCAAACAATCTTCCCATAAGATTATATGTGCATTAAACATATTATATGCATATTTTTCAACTGTAAAAGCCTCCCTTGTATAGACATCCAGAAGCTTTGAAACTGCTACTGGTTGCTGCTATCCTGGATTTGATGTCAGTAGCCCCATCAACCTCAGAGCTGTCACTCAAATGATGCTTTGGGAGCTACATAACAGATAGGTGAGGGGAGAAGTGGAGGAGCTGGATCAGCACATAGAGTAATTAGACACTTTTAGAAGAGGAGATGGGTTCAACATGGCAGGAGAGAGGGGCTAAGCTAGGGAGTTGACTGTTCCTAAAGAAGTCAAATTTGTGTATGGAAATGAAAAACAAAGCATTTAAAACACTCTATTTTTTCTTTGATTTTACCTGCAATTTCATAAGTTGGTGACAGGTTCTCCTCAAAGAACGTTCTTTCTGTAGATTTCTTATAATGAATACAATGGATAACACCTAGCTTCCATTTTCAGCAAAGGAAACAAGGGCATTTGTTAATTTTACCACAGTCAAAATGCAAAGGAATATTGCGTATGACAGTATTTGCACAGCATTGACATTACACATTACTTTACATAGAACCATTGAAATCAGTCTCTGTCCCTCAAAATAACTCATAACCTTTTTTTGGCTCCCAAATGTTCTTTATTTACAAATGCCATGTATGGCTATGACTAATGCAGGAGAGATGCCAACACACAAATACACAAAGGCTCTGGGTTCAAATCCAAGCAGCATCTGGGTCCAGTCCCTTTTATTCATGCGTCATTGTGGCTCATATAGGAAAGAAGAAACATCACAGAGACTAGAGGTTCAAATCCAAGCAGCGTCTTGGTCCAGTGATGTATGGTCCTGTCTCAGGAGAGATGCAACATGGCCAAAACAAAGAGACCATGGGGGTGATTTACTAACCTAAACACACGCACGCACTAGGTGCGGGTGATTTTCACACAGCAAAACGTATTTATCAACCAAAAAGTCTCTAAAAGCATATTTCCACTAATGCCATATATGGAAAAATCATGCACATGATGCATATATAATGCTGCTTCACAGTTTAGACAAAAATGGTTAGCTCATGCATTTACATTCCTGCATTCATCAACGCAAGCAACACAACATAGAGCTAATTTACACATCACCTTGCAATTCATGCAAGGCTTTGCACAACACACCTGCTGGGTGTGTACACACTACAAAGGAGTTTAGATTCCACCCATAGATCATGCTGGGAGGGAACACACTACAGAGGTGTATACATGTCCGTGGTGTGTTTATAAGGTTAGTAAATCAACCCCCATGGGTTCAATTCTAAGCAAAGTTTTGGTGCAGCTACTTTGTTGTAATTGGTCCTTTAGGCTCATGCAGCAAAGACGCAGAACCACAGGGACCATGGTTCAAAACCACATTGCAGCTTGGTCTAATTACTCCATTGTGGTTGGCGCTCATGCAGGAGAGATGCAGCACCACAAAAGTGCAGATACCATGGAATGTAATTTAAGCAGCATGGTGGTCCAAGTCCTCATTTAGAGTAAATGCCCTCCTCAAATGTCCCTCTTTTTTCCTGATACATAGATCTCTATAAAAATGTATTATTTAACTAGCAGAAATACTATACTACGCTTAATCTTACATCCAGGCTCTAAATTGTTGTAATTGCTATTTGTTTTGAAAATCCAAGGTAAAGTAGTGATCAAAAGCAATACTTTTTTGTGTCTCAGTCCTCCATGATACATGTAACCAGGAACATGGTAGAGGTGTGTCCTTTGCCTAGATAATTTGTGCTAAAAGGCATTCCTCTTTTTCATTTCAGTAAGGTAGATTTAATATTACCATGTCATGCAGACATTATGTAGATGGAGGGCATTTAGCTTTTCTGTTTTTTTTATGGTTGTGGGAGGACACTGTAGCAACAAAAGAAACCCACACAGACAGACACAGTCATGCAAAAAGATGCAGACATGCAATCTCCATGCAGATAGTATAGCAGGTGGGATTCAAATCTAATGCTGGGCACACACCTTACAACCATCGCAAGACTTTTGTCTTGCGATGGTTATAAGGTAATTAAAAAACATACGATCTGCCTATCTTGGACAGGCAGATCATACTTGCGATGATCGCAAGCCGCGCCCCCTGAAGGGCGGGCTTCCGATGACCGCAATGCCGAACGCAAGCGCACACTGGCCCGTCCAGCTTTTATCTTACGAACATGCTACACACCCGAACATCGTACGATGCTCAGCGGGTTTTCGAACATGTTCCTAAGTAGTAGAGGTCGCACGGCTTCCACACACCTTACAATAATCGTACGATCGCGGGATTTCCCGCGATTATCGTACGATTATCGCAAGGTGTGTGGGCACCTTAAGAGTGCAAGGCAAGCTAGCCACTCTACACTGGTGGAACTTCCTAGAGGAGCTTTGTAAAAATTAGAAATCATATTTCTCATAAGGAAAATAATAAAACAGCAGTGTTGACCTTTATATACAAGCCCGTGTGTTTTCCTGCTGGGAAACAAGGAGCAGCTGAAAGGCTAAAATATATCACTTATGATGTGCACATGACGAGGAGGATGCAATTAAACAGGGAAGGTCTGATATTGATGGGTTAGGGTCATAAAAAACGTAGGTGGGGGAATATTATAGGTGTGTACTGATACACAGAGCAGAAAGTTTACACATGAGGGTTGATTTACTTAAAATAAAACTAAACTCAGGAATTAAATCTTTAAAATGCATTCTAGTACCTGAACTACTAGCAAAACTGAACCTTAAGAGTTTGCAGTTCTTCCACCTGACAATGATTTTATCTGCTTTTCTCATCAGAAGAATGGTAGCATTTCTGTTCAGGCACCATTCGGTCAGAATCTACTGAGATGCTGGCTCAGAGATGGCAAACTAATGTAAATCCTGGTGGCTGAGGAGACCATTGGCTTTGTTCACAAATGTCTGACATAGAACAGGCCAGGAAATTCTATAGGGTCGATTTACAAAAGTTGTAAAAACTGTTTACTTAGCAAAGTGAAAGTTTACTGAGCTTAGGAAATAAAGTAACGTTGTTTTTCACCTCAATCATCCTATCACATGCAATCAAAAACCTGTTTTATTTTTAAATGTAAGCTTTTTTAAACTTAAAGGAAGGACAGTGTCAACACCGATTTAGAGATGATTTGAGGATCCACAGCTTAGTGATTAACAACGTTTTTTAGAGATAAAAAAACACCTGAAAGGGTTAACCTTAGGCCCCTTTCACAGTAGTACGGATCAGATGTCACCGCTGTGACATCCGTGTCTGTACAGTTTTTTCCCTTATCTTGTAATGGGGGAAAAAAATGCAATTACCGGACCCCATTTCAGTCTATGAGGAAGCAGATGTAAATGGACATGTGTCCGTTTACATCAGTTTACCCCCAATCTGGCACGATCCGGTCCGGCGAAACACTGTTCCGTTTGTTTTTCCGGACCTGGCCAGAGTCGGGGTTAACTAGGTGTAAACGGGTGCCCATCCATTTACACACAGACTTACACATTACTTGGCACGCATATATAAAAACATATTTCCAATGCTAGGTTCTCTTTAAGCTCTGTGGCTAGAATTATCTGTCCTAAATTTTCTTTTTCTTCCTAAACTCTAAGCTATAAAGAGCACAGGGACACTGAAAATTCTAATTGAAAATTCAGTCAATTAGTAAACAAAAGCTCGTATAATTTTTTTTTTCTACAATTTTGGTATCATACTCCGAGCCATTGTGGCGGATATAATGCACCTCATCTTATGTCAGTCTGTTTAATGGACCTTTTATTTTATCACCTTGTGTACCGAACGCCAAAATAAATAAAGCCATCTGCTTCTGTTTTCTCTTCTCTGCGTTTTTTTAATGACCACCCTACAGGTTGTGATGAAACCGTCGTGAAAATCAATCTTGCCCTAGCAACAAAGGAACTGCTTTCCTAGAGCATACAGTAATTCTTTCTGTTCTTTAGAAAGTTGACAGCAGCTACTTTTTTTTTCATTGTTTACCACCTCTTCAGTGAGTTATCGTTATTTTCCTGGCCTTTTTTATTTTTACATTGAGTATATTAACAATTGGCAGACAATGTACATTATGTAAAAAAATATATATATTTGCCTGTTATGCATAAGTAGTATATATAGGAAGCAATTATATTGGAGGTTACTGGGTTCAATTGCACAATGTGCATTGCGATCATCTGCTTTTTGTGTAGTATAGTTGCCAGACTTTTAAAAATGTCAGAGACACCTTGATGTTGAATAGAATTACGTAGGCTTGTTACTCATTTACCTCATCAATGTCTTTGAGCACTGTAGCACACTATTATCCTATCATGATATTCATGAAAATGGATTTGAACTTATTTACTTATTAAGCAGAACTCCAGCTAAGCAGCTAAATACACAGCTGAAATACATACACGTGAAATGTTTTACCTTCCCAAATATTTGTAATTCTGATCATCAGCCCACCTTGGAACAATTAACAGCAAGAGAGTGAGAGCAGCTGAGGTGGGTAATTTTTAGCTAGTATGTTATTATTATACAGGATTTAAATAGCACCAACAGTTTGCGCAGCGCTTTACAATATAAGGAAGACATTACAATCACAAGACAAGATGGTAAGGAGGGCCCTGCCCCCGAGGGCTTACAATCTAAAAAGTATAGCACTTAGTATAGCAGGAATGGCGTACCAATTCATGCAGAACACAATGAAATACTAAACAATAGGGATGCGCCGATAGCAAGCACCGTACTCGGTACCAGTACAAGTACAGATACTTTTCGAGCTCCAAGACTAGAATAGAGAAAAATTCAAAAGTTAGGAGGCAGCTGTCATTTGTAAGGAGCACATGGAGCACCTGGGATTTGTACATCTCTGTTTTAATGTATGATTTTGTTTTTATAAATATAAATAAAGGGATGCACCAATACCAGTTTTGCGAGTACAAGTACTGATACTTGCCCAAGTACTTACAGATACAAGTACTGATACATTTTTGTTTATTGTCATGTGACAGTTCTTCTAAAACAATACAGACTAATGATTTCAGAACAGTGGTGGAGCTCCAGAGCCAGCTGCAACCGCTGCAACCCTGATAGTTCTCATGAAAATGCCAAGTATCGGCTCTGGTATCTGAAAAGTATTGGTGCATCCCTACTAAACAAGAAACATTTGCTAAAATCCACAATATAAAAAAAATAATATATTTTCAATTCCCCAACCCTCTGTATAATTATCTGCCCATAATGAAAGCTTGACATACATAATAAGATACATACATCAATAGGATAGATACGTTTACTACAGGGAGAGTGCTAGAGGTGGACAAGGTGGGCCCTGTAGGTGGTGATGGAGAAGAAGAATAGCAGTATAGGGGGATGCCTGACGTGAACGAGAGTATGGGGATCTAGCTGGCATAGAACGGCAGCAGTAAATGTAGGGGAGATAGGGTGCTGGAAGCAGAGAAGGGCAGCAGTGCAAGTGAATGTTGGAGGTGGGGAAAGCAGCAGTTCATGAGACTGTACACCCCCTGCCTGAATGGCCAAAGTGACAGTGTCTCAAATGGCCCTTCGCCATGAAAGATAAAAGTAAAAAATTCCAGTTCCTGCACGATATAAATTATCATGGCACCATCCTAAATATTACCTTCCTCTATAAAGTCTAATTCTTGAACAAGATAAACATTACAGTGTGGTAGGTTGGGCAGCTTGGCACGGTTTGAAAACAACATGCGCAATAAAAGTTGACCAAAGCAAAAACAACTGACTCACAATACAAAGACATCAGGTAATGGAACCGTTTAAAACAAAACAATATTTAATTTGAGTTTAAAGTGAAACTCTCAAAACAGGGAAATTTAAAATCTGGTTGTGTCAGGATTCATGCCACTCAACCAAGCAAGGCAGAACTGGGTAATTGCAGCATTAAACCTAGTTAAAATACCTTTTTAAGGTTTCATGTGTAGCATAAAAAAGCCATCTTAAAAAAACCAAAAAGTATTTGCATGTTTCATTCCATCACATATCCCAAAATTAAGAGGAATATTTATCATTTGAGGACAGTGGACAATTCAGGAATTAAAAAAAACCTGGCTAACCGAAGCAGTAGATAGACCAGTAAAGCTGTCTTAAAGAAGATTTCTGGGGAAAATTATTATTAACCCTTGCGGTGGGGCTCATTTGTGTTTACGGAGGAAACTAAATATTATCACCTGATACCCTAAGCTGGCTTGCTCTTAGACGGTCCCTGGAGCCTCTCTCCTTTTACGCTGCCGCGGTCTATGGTCCCGTAAATCATCACATTCCATATACAGTGTATAGAACGTGAGGACTACCATTGCCTCAGCGTAGGAGGAGACAGGCTGAAGGGAGCTCTGTCACAGCTGGCCAGTTCCAAGGATCGGGTGAGTATAACTTTGTTATTTTTATATATATAAAAAAAATTTTACAGTAAACCCTTGTGGTGCAGGGGTAGCTCCACTGCAAGGGTTAATGATAATTTTTCCTAGAGTTCTGTTTTAAAAAAGAAAGTGTTCCCATGTCTTATTCCATCACATTAAATATATACAGGGTTATTCACAAAAGGGTGAAGAGTTTGGAGAAGGCAGGAGAAGAGAACAATCTAGGACAACATAGATGATTTGGAAAAATCCTCCAATTCATCTCACTTTCCAGCTCAGCTATGTTGTCCTAGATTGTTCACTTCTCCTGCCTTCTCCAAATTCTTCACCCTTTTGTGAATAACCCTGATAGATACCGGCACTTCAAAAGCAAGTCAAATACATCTGTTTATTGACTTATGAGCAGCATAACGTGATACACTCAATGCACTGCTCATACGTCAATAAACAGACGTATTTGACTTGCTATTGGAGTGATGGTGTCTCTATATTTCATTTGATATTGACCATGATTGCCAACCGTCGACAGCCGCAGCACCCACCTTCATTAACTTTGGAACAGCAGTTTCGAGTGTGATGGGTTCATGGACTTTATCCAAAAAGAGAGGATAATTCTTCTTTCATGCAAATCATTTCTTTATGCCCCAACAGCCAAATGCTGTTTTTGGTTGGAGGGCTTTTTAATTCCTTTTGTGCCTTCTCACCATAACCTGTAAGGTTATCCTGTCCTGTTGGGTGCCAGGCCTTTCTTCATAGAAGCATTGGTTTCCATATGCTGCAAGGTTGATGGCTGCAAAGCCTAGAACAGAGTATGCAGTCTGGAATAAAAGCTCCTATAATAATTCTGAGAGAAAGCACTCTGACGGTCGGCTTGCTGCTGGCCAGGGGAGCCTGCGACTAATTTGCAGGGGCAGCAAGCTGAAGCTCCCAGTTCACCTCATTGGTTCCATACACATACAGGTTCGCACTTTAGCCCTAAGCCTGGGCACACGATTACTTACATGACTTGTGAGAGGCTGTCACAGCTTCCATGGTTCTGGGTATAGTCCCTAGGAGGAACAAACACACAAGGCCCTTGTGAGATAGGGGCTTAGGTGGAGTGACAACTGGAAACTATCCAGTCAGTGCCACTGAAAGACCCCACTAGTCACCAGACCACCACACACTACTGTCGCAAACCAGCTGCTCTATTTATTTCCTCCCGGTATAGGCCATACTTCTTTACAGGAATGGAGAGAATGAAGAGACTCTTTAAGTCTATACTTGACTTGAATGTGCCTTATCTTTACTTGCTTGATGAACAATGTAACATTCCCCAATCTTTACAATTGTATTTCTATGGCTAGTCCACTTCAGACTTGTGACCACATAAGTAAAAAGAGTGTCCAGCTACACTGGTTAAACCTACATGGGAGATGAAACAGCGACATCCTCCCTAAGAGAAACAAAACATGGGAGGTTATAAGGGTTTCTGGAGGGGTGCAAATGACCGTCCAAGAGAGATATGTTAAAAGAAATCTCAAAATGTATTACTATTATAAAATTGTATAATTACATACATGATTCAAAACAATCATAATATAAAAAACAATGCAAAGGATGTATTTGTATATTCATTATTATCAGCTCTAAAATTCATTTGGCCCGACATATCATTATGTTCAATATAATCCAGATGTGGTTACATTATTCAATAACAGATGATATTTTTCTAAGCATGGCTTAACTTAATAGGCCCCGACGCGTTTCGCCATAGGCTTCATCAGGGGACCCATTGAGGATGAATCTATTGATAAGAAGATTTTCTTCGTTTAGATATACATCATATCTAACATTCATTAATGCATACGTTTGCATCTATTGTTCATACATCATCATATTCCTATATGTGACCCCAACTGGGTCAAATAAATCATATATAGTTACTCTGAAGGCCGTTACTCACCATGCCGGGTTGATCTGCGGTATGAGGGAGAAGTGCCCGGAATGCCAATTAGGAGCGGGCGGGGGGTAAACCCACCGTTGGCTCCACTGCTTCCCTGGTTTGTCACACTTGGGACCCCGAGGTCTTATGGGGAGGAACCCACATGTGGCACCGAGTCGTCCGGTCACAGTCACCAGGATTAGTTTGTTCTAAGGTAAGATGTTTAGAAACAGTGTTTAGTGTTTCTAAACATGTTTTTAGTGTTTCTAAACATCTTACCTTAGAACAAACTAATCCTGGTGACTGTGACCGGACGACTCGGTGCCACATGTGGGTTCCTCCCCATAAGACCCCGGGGTCCCAGGTGTGACAAACAAGGGAAGCAGTGGAGCCAACGGTGGGTTTACCCCCCGCCCGCTCCTAATTGGCATTCCGGGCACTTCTCCCTCATACCGCAGATCAACCCGGCATGGTGAGTAACGGCCTTCAGAGTAACTATATATGATTTATTTGACCCAGTTGGGGTCACATATAGGAATATGATGATGTATGAACAATAGATACAAACATATGCATTAATGAATGTTAGATATGATGTATATCTAAATGAAGACAATCTTCTTATCAATAGATTCATCCGCAATGGGTCCCCTGATGAAGCCTATGGCGAAACGCGTCGGGGCCTATTAAGTTAAGCCATGCTTAGAAAAATATCATCTGTTATTTAATAATGTAACCACATCTGAATTATATTGAACATAATGATATGTCGGACCAAATGAATTTTAGAGCTGATAATAATGAATATACAAATACATCCTTTGCATTGTTTTTTATATTAAGATTGTTTTGAATCATGTATGTAATTATACAAGTTTATAATAGTAATACATTTTGAGATTTCTTTTAACATATCTCTCTTGGACGGTCATTTGCACCCCTCCAGAAACACTTATAACCTCCCATGTTTTGTTAAATTATGTAATTAGGGGGAGAGGTGCAAAACTAGGTGCCTACAGGGAGACTACCCATAATTTAGTAAATCCTCCCTAAGAGAACACTACAAATCTGGGAAGCTACAGTATATCTTGTTAGGTACAGTCCTATGTCTCCCGCAAGGGCCTAAAACAGGTTTTCTCTGCTCACTTTCTCTCCTCCACTGCTATATATACCCTCTAACTAGCAAAAAAAAGACCCCTGGAGGGATAACTAAGGATACTATACCCTCTGCACCCCAAAACATAGTAACATGACCTTACACACTATACACCAAAGGTTCTGGCTATGCATTTAGCTGTTGAGATATGAAGGAATGATTTATATGCTCTGCTCACTGTCCTGAAATGAGAATCCTCTTATTTATAGGATATGAGACACGTGAATACCTTATATTTTAGGAAAGCTGTACTGTGCAATGCATTGATTCTATTTTCCTTTAGTCCCTGCTTACCATTGATGTGAAAGATTTTATGTGCATGTGACAATGTGACAAGCTTTACTTTTCACTGCGAATAAATCTGTCAAGAATGCTCTTTGGTTTATTTAACAAGGTTTTGCTGCTTTTATTGAATCTGATTGTAAAACAACACAGATATTGCGCAATGAGGTGTGCCCATTTCATTAGATATGTAAGTAACTTGCAACTTTTTCCTCACCAGGGGCGATCAATGCCTAGATGCAGTGCCTTTGTGTCTGTTATCTTGAATAAAACTGTAAAACTATATCGCCTACAAAAATAAATTTACATTTCTTTTGTAAAGTACACCTTTGTCTTAAATTTGGTGCATTGTTAAAACTCCCAATACTCATATTTTATTGTTATAAACAAAAGGGCCAAAATTTAAAAAAAACAAACAAACCTATAAATACTTTTTTAAACTCTTTAGATTTAGTTATGTATTTTTGTATTTAAAGATTGCCTTTTTTAAGAGTCGGAGCCTGCTGACTACTTCTGTCAAAATACCTCTCCCTGTGAGAGGTACAATGACAGTTTAGCCGGTCAGTGCCATCTTGTTTGTAAACAATGTCACCATAACGTCATAGGGATCACATAATTGGGTACTATAGTGATTAACTCCCAATCACTGTGTCTGGCAGTGACCACTGTTTCAGTAAAGGAAATTATGTGTTTTGGTTGACTACTTCTGCTAGTGGCAGCTTGCAAGCTCCTTGCTACCTTATTAAATAAGCCTGTAGGTATAAAGTCACCTTACTGCACCTTTCATGTAATAGTTTGCAAGTACGTACATAGTATAGTCCAGCAAATGCCAACATAGACCGGATCTTATTTTCAAAACAGAAAGGATTTCACTGACAGAACAAAGATAAGGAAAGGGCAACATGATTTTGTCTACAAATTAGTGTTTTGATTAAACAAATCCACATGATATTTTAAAGGAACCTGTCATGAGAAAATACACTGTTGTTGCTGACCTCCTGAAAGTGCTGTTTGTCTGTCTATCACTCTGACCCAATAGCTTCAGTACTTGCACTGAGTCACTGATGTGGAACATATATGCATGTCCCCGGTATTGATTTTACTTGTTTCAATGAGGAGTAGTGGAGTTGGTCAAGATGTTCATGGTAGAACACCCCAGGTTTATGTTAGTGTGTAGGCAGGCAGGTATCTCTATAGGTATCTGGTTTCTATATCTCCTACTTGTTTAGAAGGAAACCTGTACTGAGAGAATATGTAGGCTATCATTACTGACCTTTAGAAAAAGACCTGAAGTGTGGAAGCTGTGTCCAAAAAAAGCAAGTAGAGAGCATAGGACTAGTCACCAATATCGACTTTACGCTTCCCACAGCTGATATTTTGCCAATTACTAACTACTAGGGATGTCCCGATCCCACTTTTTCAGGCCCAAGTACAAGTACATCCCCTCATGTACTTGCCGATACCAATTACCGATACTTTTTCTTAAAGGGACAGGTGACTTTAAATGATCCATAGTACAACTACATGTTATGTACTATGGATCATGGTTTAACCTTTTCATGTTAGCAGTGGAAAATTGTAACTCTATTGCTGAAATGTAGTGGAGGTGTGTGCTGTATATATGTACTACATATACATTACACACGTCCAGTACACTATATCAATAGATTTACAGCCAGCCCCGTCCCAGCTTCCCTCACTTACAGTTTCACTCCGATCCCTGTTGCCTCACGCGGTGCCTCTTGTAGTCGGCGCTGGGCAGGATCGCTGCATCGCATCTCGGTGCTCAGCTTGTGGGAGGCGCTCACAATTAATAGGTTAAATCATGATTCATAATACATATACAGCACATACGTCCCGTACACTGCAGTAATAGAGTTACAATTATCCCCTGCTAACATGAATAGGTTAAATCATGATCCATAGTACAGAATAGTACATAACATGTAGTTGTACTACAGATCATTTAACCCATTCTTGTTAGCAGGGGATCATTGTAAATCTATTGCTGCAATGTACGGGACATTTGTGCTGTATATGTACAGTACATATAGATATACAATTCTGCACTGCTAACATGAATGGGTTAAATGATCCGTAGTACAGGGCTACATATCATGTACTACGGATCATTTAACCCATTCATATTAGCAGAGGATAATTGTAAATCTATTGTTCAGTGCATTCTATATGTAGTATATAGTACATGTACATATAGAGTGCCTGCAACAATACATTTACAATTATCCTCTGCTAACATGAATGGGTTAAATGATCCATAGTACAGGGCTACATACAGATCATTTAATCCATTCATGCTAGCAGAGTACAATTGTAAATGTATAGTCTGCATTGTATGAGCAGTGTGTACTCTATATGTACTCTGTAGTACATATAGAGTATATACTGCTCATACAGTGCAGGCAATAAATACGGTAGTTGCTTAATAGCTTAATAACCCCCCTCCCCCTTAAAAAAACCCCATAGCGCAAGCTTCGGCACTAGGCATCGGGGCATTTTGACAAGTACAAGTACTTGTAATCAATTAACCTGGCTTAATTCCTTAAGTACCTTGGGGTGAAGGTTATCTGGACCCACTGCTTTGTTTGCAGGGGGAAATATTTCCGACAAGGCCCCACACTGGTTGAAATGGCCATATGGCCAGCTTTATTCTGCAAGCAGTCCAGACAGTCTACATTTCAGTATTTTTCCATTTTAAAACACTTGTATTTTACTATTGCTATTTTCTGTTTTGTAATACTTTTTCTGTTAATATTTTCTTGTGCTGTTCTTTTCAATAAATAATATTTGCAAAACATTAAGCTGAATCTCTGAATGCTCTAAATAGAAATAAAAGAAAAAGGAGCTGCCATAGTGTAAAACTCTGTTACATTCCTGTTTAGACATGACAGGGAGTGTTTCAGATATTTCTAGACATGTGCACCAGCAAAAAATTCGTTTAGTTTAGTTTCGCTTTGAAACAAAAAATTTGTTTAGTTTAGTTTCGTTTTTCGGGTCCGAAATTAAATTAGTTTAATT
>NW_017306757.1:413763-426759 GCF_000935625.1 Nanorana parkeri | reverse complement strand
GGGTCTGGAACTCACTGCCGCAAGCAGTGATTTCAGCTGGGAAATCGGGAATTTCGGATTCGTTTGCATTCGTCTTACCCCCAAACGGTAATATACAGGGGTACAAGTACTCCTAAAAACGAGATGACGCGAGGATCTTTACACCCACACACACACACAATGGGTTGGACTTGATGGACATATGTCTTTATTCAACCTCAAATACTATGTAACTATGTAACTATGTAACTATGTAGCTGTAATTCGGAATTCGGATGCATCCGAATTCCGAATTTCCGAAAATTCGACCAAAACTAATTTCGGAATGAACCGAATCGCACAGGTCTAGATATTTCTTAAAGGTCAGAACTGCAACAGCAGATGCTGTGAACCATGTGCTGAGCTAACCTGCCCCAGGGCCGAACACTTTCATTCTGCTGGTTCCTAGATTAGTAGAACATTTCTGCTCAGGGTGAGACTGAATGTTTAGTCAAATTCTGGAGGCAGCAGCGGGATCTGACAGTATATCTGGTGCAATAAGTAAAGATACATTTCTCAAAGCTGCCAATCAGTTTTAAACATACTTTGGCAATATAGGAATTAGAGACAGGTACTTACACAGCACTGCATCCAGTAAGTGTACTTCTAGTGCCCTCTTACCTAAAGGATAAGCTCACCTATTGCAAAAATTAAAGAAATGCATAATGAATAATATATAAAAATTATGCATTTCTTTAATATTTGCATTCAAGCCTGGAAATCATTGCAATTGTGATCACTCAATGCTTCTGCACATTCTCTCCCAGGCAGAGCTCATACTGTGGTACGGAGTTTCATTAAGGAGAGATGGCAAGACTTCAAACTGCATTAAATCACCTCATATGGCATTCAGCCATCCTCCCTCTAGGTAGATGCGGGTATATGGGCAGCTCTTTGTAGAGAGAGAGAGCAGCTGGATGCTGTTTGAGGTGATTTAAAGCAGTTTAAAGTTCAGCTGTCCTTCCCCCAACCCTCCTAAATGAAACCTCAGTTTGAGCTCTGCCTGGGAGAGTATATTCAGAAGCCTGATCGAGTGATCACAATTGCAATGCTTTCCAGGCTTGAATGCAAATATTAAAGTATTAAATATTAAAATTATATATTTTTATATATTATTAATTATGAATTTATTTAATTTTTGCAAAAGGCGAACTTATCCTTTAACCTGTGGGCTATTTTCTAAAATCTAGATACAGTAGATTGCACAAAACTCTGTAGTAAAAGGTGTTTTCTACTTTCTTCCTTTCTTCCTCCTATATAAATTATGAAAGACTGTAAATGCTTAGTAAAGCTAACAATGCAAAAACTTCCTTGTCACAAAGAAAACAGTTTATAAGTTTAAAGAATATATCTTTGCATTATCTAATCAGTTATTATAACATAACCTTAATAACATTTCGGAAACATAACAAATAACAACCCTTTCTGTGTAAAAAAACAAACATAGGACATATTTATAAAGCAACAAATGTTACAGTTACCAAACATTTCTCAATGGCCTCAAAGCAGGGCAAGCTCTGAACATCAAACTATTATAGGGTGACTGGTGACTGGTTGTGGGGACCAGGTTTAGAAACTGAGATAAAAATGTAAAAAGATAAGAGATACATACAAGTGTATATCAGTAGAAAATAATAAAATTATATGACTGAAATGACTGTGAAAATGTGAAACTTCCCTGCTTGGTTCTATGACCTATGCTATTCCAAGATAAGTAACAGGTTGTGTTTTTTATCCTCTTCATTTTCTTTGTTGAATGGAATTATTCCTAAAGTGGAACTTGCATTTGCACAAATGGCTTCAAAAATCCATGCTTAACAAACGGATCACCCAGAAAAAAATATTTACCTTGAACCCAGCCTGCAATGCTTCCTGGATGCATGGGTGACGTCACCGTGCCTCACTGCTTCCTCCTGGGATAGCTGGGCACTTGAAATTGCAAGAGAATGCACTCTTGCAAAGGACTGAAGTACATACTAAACATTTTGAGAGTCCAGCTCTGCAGGAAGGCATGGTGACATCACCAATGTCTCCTGGAAGCGCTGGAGACTGAGTTTGAGGTAAGTAATTTTGCATGCTTGTATATAAATGGCTTTTTAAAGCCATTTGTGTTGGTGGAGACCAAGGGGGCTTTCAAAAAAAGCAGACCTTCAATTTACTATGGAAGGTGCACTTTATTTATTACAGCCATTTATATACCTCTGTCTACTTACATGGCACGTTACATACTATTCTATCACATCAGTCCCTGTCCTCAAAGAGCCTACAATCTAAGTATCACACATGCTAGGGTCAATTTACCTTGCAGCATGTCTTTGGAGTGTGGGAGGTGTTGGCTATGTGTTGAAGCACTGAGATCTTAAGGAATGCTGAATTAAGTTGTACTTGCTTATAAGGACATTGCATGACAATACAGCATTATAGAGTGTTGTGAAACAAACATATATACAGATATAACTTCCTGTGTATCATAGATAAGTATACATAAGCATAGAGACTAACATTGCATCTACAGCACAAAAGACAATATTACATCTCTGAATGTCAGTAATACAATCAGTATGCTGTTGCATTTCCAACAGGAGGAAACCCCCACATGCACAGAGAAAACATACAAGCTTCATCAGATAGTATCCTGGTCAAACTGGGAACCTCAGTGCTATAAGAAAAAAAGGGCTAACCCCTGAGCCAGTGTGTTGCTTTATTGACATAAAGGGGACATTAGGACTGTGTTTACTACAGGTTTATATTTTATATTTGATAAACACTGATTGCAGTAGTAGACAATAGTTATACATGCACCATTATCTTTAAATGTGGTCAGGTTATTCTGATGAGAATACATTTTTTCTTTACCCATATGCAAATAGGGGTTTATTTACTAAAGGCAAATAGGCCGTTCACTTTGCAAAGGAATGTGCACATTGCAGGGAAGGTTTCCCTCAGTTTGGTGAATGTAGTAAAATTTCCCTTTGGAAAGAATACTCAATCACGTGTAGGGAAATAAAAAAAAATAAACAGTATTTTTGCTTGCTTGTGAATGTGTGATGGAAGTTAGCAGAGCTTCACCTCATTTACTAAACTATGGGGAACCTTCGCTTGCAAAGTGAACAGTCTATTTGCCTTTAGTAAATCAATCTTTTAGCATGGATAGATAGGGCAGGGCACAGACACCAGCTGGAAATTGGATTGGTGCCACAGTTCCTCAGTAACTATTCAGTAGACAATGAGATAACAGCAATGAACACACAATAAACTTTACTGCATCAGTAATACAATACTTTGAACACACACAGCAGTGGCAAACCTATAATGGGCTGGCTGAGTGCGGTTACCTGTGTATAGCCAGCTGCAGGGTAAAATGTGAGTGCAGGCATAGCTAGGAAACAATTAATTATTCTATGCTACAGTCTCTATACATTTAGAAGCCATGCAAGGCAGGGGTGTAGCCAAGTGCTGGAGCACTCATTCCAACACCAGTCTCCAGATATATACCATCACTGAGTCATCTCCTGCCTGGCATTATCTGCATAGTTCTGTCTGAGATATCACTGCATGGTTCTCTCTATGGTAAATTAACCCTACACCAATAGGGAAGGGTTAGATAAAGAGTTAACTTATATTGCTGAATGTGTCCCTTCTGGGAAGAGTTACCCTTTTGTTAAGTTTTCACAAAAACATAATTGGTTACAATGGGGGCACCTGTTGTGGTGACACAACAGGTGCCCCCAAGAGAAGATTTCCCCCACTTTGGAAAGATTTCCTCCCACGTCTTGTTTTGTCAAGGGGATATGATGGGAAGAGAAATCTTCCCAATAGCACATACAATGATAAAAAAAAACCTCTATGCTACCCCAAACTAAAAATACAAAAAGGTTCTGGCTTTACATGTGAATTACTGTGAATTGATGCTGAAGGCTTACACAGTGTTAATCTATGTTTTCAACTTGTAATGTACAGTAATATGAAACTTCCATGTCTTTTGACACAGAGGGCAGCTAAACCCAGCAGTCATTGGTATCAATTTAACAGGTCTAATAGGAAAAGAAAATTAAAGGTGCCATTTGGTTTAGAACATTATACTTTACCTTAACCTTTGTTACACCTAAAGGAACAAAGGGGTGAAATATTAACTTTCACTGCAATGCAACAGAACAGCATTCCAGTTATAATTTATGCAGGTGTTTTTCTTAATATATTCCTGCTCACTTCAGTAAACATTCCTTGGTACACCAATGTCCTGTTCATTTTTAAAATTTGCTTTTAATTGATCAGATGACCTTGCACCTAGGTTACCCTTCTCAACAACATTTCACTTAATTTAGCATGTATACGGACTTATGCAGTTATTGATCTTAGAATACTACTTGGTTCAACTAAGTGAGCAACTTCTGAAGACTTCTAATTACTAAATTTGTATAAAGATCTATATTTACAATTCTGTCCAGTTTGTTACATTTAGTAGTAAATGTTTTGTAATTAAGTAATTTTATTCTTTTGCCTATGTTTAACGTTAACCTTTTCCCGCTAAACACTACATGTCACCCACACCCTTTATCTAATCAGCCAGTTATATTTAAAACCAAGCTAGATTAAAAGAACTGTTTACCTGAAATTGTGGTCATATAACAGGATGGCTCTAGAGTCTTCTTTCTTCTGGACATCAAAGTTAGAGGGTTCTTCTTTAAAGTGACACTAAACTCAGGAGGTAAATCTAAAAAAGTATTAATAAACATGTATCCTAATTGTGTATCACTCAGTTGTAGATCCTTAAATCAGCTCTGAATTGGTGCTGACACTGTCCTTCCTTCTGGAGGGTGACTACTTTTGTTTCCCATGGTTCCGGTGTGTGTTGTAAAGTAGCCACTGCTCCAAGCTCACTCCCGTGATGGACTACAATGTCATGTTTATTTTACTCATTTGTATTGAGATTGTAGTCCATCACAGGAGCGAACTTGGAACAGCGACTACTTTACAACACACACAGGGACCATGGGGAACAAAAGTACCCACCCTCCAGAAGGAAGGACAGCACCAATTCAGAGATGATTTGAATATCTACAGCCGAGTGATACACAAATAAAATACATTTTTGTTAATAGTAAAGATACTTTAATGCATATTTAAGATTTTACTTCTGAGTTTAGTGTCACTTTAAGTTCCCACATTGGTTCTTGAGGATGTTAACTCTTCTCATTGGCTGTAAAAGGAGTCCTCACAAAATCCTGAAGATTTTAAATGACATCATGAAACAAAAAATGTGGAAACAGGATCAGTTGGTGGGCTTTGACTGCAGCATCTTCACCAACAGAAAATGTGCTATAAAGGGTCATGTGATGGCTAATTAGTAACCTAAAATGGGTCATAAAAAGTCCTGGTTTTTTAAAATTTTTGAAGGGTAATATTAGGTAGAAGTTTTTTGTATTTTTGCCCTGAGATGGGCTTTAAAGAAACTGTCTCCTCATATAAATTGTTCAGTTTATAAACACCTCACGGATCTACAATCAATATTCAAAACTGTATTCCATTCTGTTCCTCAAGACCCAGTTATTTCCCCACTGGGTGTCACCATCTTGGCTCTCGCATAGCATTGAGAAGGTGAAGCCAGCCTATTATTCACAACCTGCACATGAAATAAACTCCTGTCCTTACTATGACAGTCATATGTCATAGTAACATAGTAATATAGTATGTAAGGTTGAATATCAAGGTCCATCCAGTTCAATCTATGAATGTGAGTGTGTGTGTTTGTATATTTATCTTGCTCTAACACTTGCCATTAGAGATTTGCATTCGGATTTGGACGGACCTGCAAATCAACAAAGTTCAGTTGATTCGGCGGTTCGTCCGAATCCAAAATAACGAATTTATTGTATTCCCGAATATATAAAGACTATATTCGGGCATACATAAATTCGTCTACAGAACGCGTGTTCTGCGCATGGCCACCGCCATCTTGCAGCCAGAGTGTATGATGTCCCATGACAGTTACGCCTTCTACTGAATGAGCGGCGGTCACATCGGCCGCCGGCGTGTGTGCACATGCGCGTCGCCATTTTGGAGTATATTTTGGTATTCACCATGATGGCAGCAGGCAAACATGCGGGCGCCGCTATCTTGGCGTATACCAAGATACACTCCAAAATGGCAACGCGCACATGTGCAAAACGCGCCAGCGTCCAATATGTCCGCCGCTCGTTCCGCAGTTTATTGTGTGGTTTTCGGATTCAGAACCTCCAAATCCAAAAACAGCATTAAAATCTACCGGCCTCCCTCCATCCATATCTCTACTCACCCCCTCATAAAAAGTTAGCAAGTTAGTTATTTCTTTTGACGAAAGGAATAAAAGTTTTTAGTTTTCATTTGTTTCGTCCGAAAAAAATGTTTTTGCCATGCACATGTCTGCTTCCCATATCCCTGTAGATTCTGCGAAAGAAGAAACTCATCCAGAAGTTTCTTGAATATATCAATGTTATCATCATGCCTGTGGTAGGGAATTTCAAACTTTCACTACTCCCATAGTGAAATATCCCTTGCGAATTATAAGATTGAACCCTCTCTCTTATAACTTCTTGTTGTGTCCCCGGATTCTCAATACAAATTTGGGATTAAACAGTTTGTTCCTAATATTGAGGTCTCCATTGATGATGTTGAAGACTGCAATAAGGTCCCCCCTTAATCACCTCTTTACTAAGGTGAATAAGTTAAGATTTTGCATGCAGCCTTCATAACTCAGGCCTTCAATCCCTTTAATTAATTTTGTAGCCCTTCTCTGAACTCTCTCCAGTCCAGTTTTCTTTACTCCCATGTGCATAACCTTACATTTTTCAACATTAAATTGCATTTGCCATCTTGTAGCCCGTGCCTCAATTCTGCTTAGGTCGCTCAATTTTGCTTAGGTCACCCCAAGGGGTGTGGTTGGAGATAGATTTTTTGATAAAATACCGACATTTGTGTGTTAGAAACTGCAAGTTTGAACATAAAGTACTACTAATTATTCTGTGCATTCAACTGCTATTGTTTACTTTAGTGACAGAGTCTCTTAAAACTGTACACGTGCAAAGAAGCTCTAATGAGTATCATTCGAAGGAATTGAGAAACATTGAATGTGTCCACTGCTCCAGACAATTAATATACAGTGGGGGAATTTATCAAAACTGGAGCAGACAAAATCTGGAGCAGATTTGCACAGCAGCCAATCAGCATCTGTCTCTTTTTCAAATCTTGCCTGAGCAAACTGAAGAGAGATGCTGATTGGTTGCCATGGGCAACTGCTCCAGATTCTGTTTGCGCCAGTATTGATAAATTCCACCCAGTATGTTTAAATGTAAAGTAAGATAAAACACTTTCAGAATGGATTATACAAGTCTTTATTAGTCATAGGTAAATATACTACGTACATATTAAACAAAATATACTATAATAGTCCATCAAGGTGTTAACAGATCATGGATTCAAATACATTTACACTTTTAAAATTAACCTATACAGATAATCTTCTTTAAAGTGCAACTACACCTTTCGTGTATTGACATTTACTTTGTACCTTGATGTGCCCCCCACTGCAAAACTCATATTTACTTGCCCCCAGGGAAATGAGATTTAGCCACTGATGCTGCAAAGCCCTTTGTCAAAATATATGGAGCTCAGCCCCACATACTCATAACATTTAATCCTATGGAGTGTTCATATCCATGTTACAAGTTCAAACTCTTCATAGGAAGAATTAGAATTTCTGTGAGGTTTTTATTTTTGACAGTGACCCCATTGCAAAAACTTTCCCTCACATCCTGTCTCTGTGAAACCTGTACAAAGACGGAAAGTCAGTGGAATCTCCTTACTGGGGACACAGTCAATAACAACCTGCTAGAGACGTTAACCCCTCCCCCACTCTATCCAAAACTAAATTGGCTTCAAATAAACTTAATAGTATGCAAAGCTACAGTTTTAAAAGACTCAAGGTACCTACAAAAAAAAAATGAAACACTTTTAGTAATTATGATATTAACCCCTGCAATAATTAATGTGTTGGTATAAATGAAAGCTAACAATATACATAGTTTACATTTTAGTGATCATATCTAGAAAACATGTTTCCAGTTCTCCCACTAAAATAGAAAACAGGGATTTATATATTATTCAATGGGTACAGTATATTAACCATGCACATATGTTAGCCATATGTCAAGACAAACCAGCTACGGTATGTAAATGCCAGTGATATCAAAAGGCAATATATATTTCACACATTTATAAAAAGCTCTGCATTCCAACGGAGAATGTTATCTTTATAGGTAAATGGGGCAAAATGTAGTGTAGATCTACAGAACCATATGTAGTGTATATCTACAGAACCATATGTAGTGCATATCTACAGAACCATATGTAGTGCAGATCTACAGAACCATATGTAGTGCAGATCTACAGAACCATATGTAGTGTAGATCTACAGAACCATATGTAGTGCCGATCTACCGAACCATATGTAGTGCCGATCTACCGAACCATATGTAGTGTAGATCTACAGAACTATATGTAGTATAGATTTACAGAACCATATGTAGTATAGATCTACAGAACCATATGTAGTATAGATCTACAGAACCATATGTAGTGTAATATGTAGTGTAGATATGCAGAATCATATGTAGTATAGATCAGTGGCGTCGCAAGAGGGGTGCGGGGTGGGCGACCTGCACCCAGGTGACGCCACGGCGATATACACCTTCTATAGATCTACACACAATACGTAGTGTGGATCTAAGAACAATATGTAGCACTGATCTACACAATCTTCAGATCTGGATAAAACATATAAAGAATAAAAGCTTTCATACAGACAAAAACCATCTCTATTTCTTAACCTAAAGCCCTGCCCCTCTAGAGAATCCTTTTTGGGGGGGTGGGGGGGAGGGGGGAGTTTATGGAAAGAAAAAAGCATTACAAGTAAGTAGTAGGTCAATTTTACAATTATTTTTCCACGATTGTACCTTCAATTTCTTAAGTTGGCAACAGGGTCTCTTTAATAATCTGCAAAATGTAGAATAATCACAGTATATCTAGTTGTGAATGGGATATAGATGATATTGTAGGCACTGATTCTGCTACCAAGGCTTCTTGGAATACATTTTTACTACTAATGTAGTTAGAAATAGTGGTATTGGTTGTACGTGATATATTATAGAGGTGAATTACTAAAGGAACAAGTTTCACTCTAGGTTAGATTTACTTTGAAAGCACAGGCACGTCCAGGGTTTTGTTTTCTACCAAATGGAGATGTCTAGTCGGTCTCTCTGCCTCCTCATTTCTTGATAGATAAAAACAAGTACAGGAGAGACCCAAGACTTTCTAAGCAGTTCATCACATAGCAAAATCTATAGCAGCCATTTGGTAATTAGTTTTATTTCTGTTGTGCAAAGTAATGAAAATCAAACCATATTTAACTTTTCTTTTCACTGTTTTTTCACATTAACGGTAACATTACATCAAACCTTAAAACCTGCCATGATTAATGTTTTAATTTCAATAAAGATTTAGATATTTGATACTGGTTGAGCTGTTGGTTGTACTATAAGACACTTTATAAAACGCTGTGTTGTTACGCTCATATGTACAGTTTTAAATAGGCTGAATGGAAGCCTTTAGGACAGGTACTTGCTGGTGATCAGTAAGCCAAGGATCTGAATTACAGTTAGAAGACTGGTCTGTACTGCAGAACCGGCACTTGTGGCTTTTGAAGGAGTTGTAGCTGAAAATTGAAAAGAAATTCAATTACTGTATAGTATACTGTATTTTCATTTCTACAAATGTTACCAGCCTTATGTTTATGTAAACCCTGAAGTCCCCTAAAGTTACACACTCCTGATCCCTGCACTCTGTGCGTTACACATGCTTGACCCATACTAGAATAAGCTCAGGGTTTATTTAACCATGTATCTTCAGCCGCTCCCACTGTTAGCGCAATTTGACCGCATGCATAATTCACTGTGGTGCACTGTGCGCTCTGCATTATTTCACTCCTCGTAGAGGCCAGGGCGCTTTGTCATTACATCTTCAATCTTCATCTTCCAGAAGCCAATTGTTTCAAGGCATGCGAAAAACAATGGTGTTATTTTGTGGGTGTGGCTACAAATGGGTGTGGCTTTATGTGTGTGGTTACAAGTGGGAGTGGTCATTTTGAAAATCTGGCAACCTTAAATTAAGCTGCAATATTTTTATTTTATGTTTTTAGATTTAGATACATTTTAATATAAAATAACATAATGCTTTGGATACTCTTTTGCAGATTATCTGTTCTTCCTAAGTCAGGAAATGAAATATTTACAGCAGCTCAAAGTTTTACAGCACACCCCTGCTGTAAAATTGTGAGGCCTATATTGGTAAGCATTTCAAATCCCCTGGGTTTAAATTAACATTTTGCAAACAGTTATTTGTCATCTCTACCTAATATCACATTAAAGCAACAGGCACATACACAGACAAATGCCTAGGGGTGTCCCTAGACTTTTCACAGCCTGAGGCCGGGGCGGACAGGGTTGCTGCCGATGCATATTGGGGGTGTGTGTGCTTGTGCTAATGTTGAATGATATGGGGAGGGGAATTGCTAATGGTGCACGTTACTGGGGGGTGGCATCCAGCGTCCATCCCAACTCAGTGACATCATTGGTTGCCAGGAGAGGGGCGGGACAGCGGCCAGAGCGTTACAGGTTGCTAAGAGCTCATAGCAACCTGGGACGCTCTGGCCAGAAAGGAGGTTCCCCACATGATCCAATGAGATGCTGCCTGCGACAACCTCCTCTGGCTGCCTCATTATAAGGACAGCCCTGTTAATGCCCCTCCCCAGCAGAGCATACTTTCTCACCGTTCCTTTGATCCCCTTTGCGCCTTTCAGTCAACGGCAGTGTGAAATGGTAGCCCTATGTAAACTTTTATTCCCTTAGTGCTAGCGCTAGGTCAATCAGCAAGCCCAAGTGGAGTGAGTTACATACTCCTTGATAACTATAGGTATTTTACTGCGATACCAGAGGAATTAAGAGTAAGGTACTTGGGAGGATAACATGGAATAGACAAACCACTGGCTTGCTTTAATTATTTAGAATGCACAATTTCTCATTTTATTTTTCCTTTACAAATAAATAAATAAACTATACCTGTGGTTGAAGTAGTAGAGTTGCCTGTGCTGTTGCTGATATTAGTTGCTAAAATGATAGAAAAAAGGAACTTTCATGTTAATATACCTCCTTGCATATTCAGATACAAAATTCTGGATAAAATAAAGCCCTGTATTCTCACCAAAGCACTACATATGTTCATTAATCACATCCATACATTAAAGAATGGCACTCCTACATGAGTCCAAAAATTGGAACTGTCTGTTCAAAGTTTAATTATTAATTTGTATAAGCTGGTATTAATCATTTTTTACTACAGTTAGAGCATGACCATCTACAAGGTTGTACACAAATGTAGGGTGTATTTACAATCCTACAGGTGTATTGACAGTGAAACTGGAGATAGAGAAAAGCAGAGTAATCAGAGGGATGACCTTATCTGTCTGCTACTGCTCATTCATTGTCAATCTACAATTTCAATCTACAAGAGTCATTGGCCAATCTGTGCTTCTGGTGTAGTGGACATTGGTGACTGAGCTATGTGGCCTCTTGTGGGGATGCTGGAGCATATAAATGACTTCACAAAATTACAAATACTTTGCCAGGTGAAAAAAATTACAAAATATTTATTCATCTGTTTATTTACTGCTGCTTGCCTGGTGTTCAGTTTTTAATTCGATGGTGGGGCTTTCTTCTATCATGAACCATTTGTTAAAGTACAGCACAATCATGTGATTAAAGGAGTAATGATGTTAAAAATGTATGGTAATCTCTGGAGTTTGGATAGACAACATTGGTCTTATTTGGGCCATTCCTTGCTGTGCTACAGTATTGAAATGACTATATTTTTACAAACCTCTGAGCAACAGATAAAATAATTTTGACCGCAACCCAAATTTAGAATGGCAAGTTAATTGGCTTACATCCATGCTAATATCTTCTGGACTCTATCTGAGATATTAGGCAGTTTTGCAGCAAAGACAGCCATGAACAAATTATTTTAAGCTATGCATTGCGATTAATATCAGCTGGGCCATTCATGCACAGGCACAGGGGCCTCTGAGGTCCTGTGGTCAATTACAAGTCAGGCTGCTTCTGCAGATTATCAAAGCTCATTATGATATCTCACAATTTAATGAGCTATAATGAATGTGCCATTATGATAGTCATAACTAGGGCCCAAATATTCTGCAAAGGGGCTTTTGCTGTCATTGTTCACCCCTGGGTGTATTCATTAGACATGTGCGATTCGCTTCGTTACGAATCGAAATTCGTATGAATTTTCCTGAAATTCGTAAATTCGGAAGCATCCGAAATCCGAATTGCAGTTTCCGAATTATATCCGAAATACGAAATTCTGTTAACGAATTTCGGATCCAAATTTCTTTGAAACAGGAGTTAATATTACCCCTGTAAATGAGGTAGAACAACATGACAAGATTTTTTTTTTAATCTGGAATACGGATCCGCTGCTGCTGAGGGTTGCATTACAATACACAGGCAGGAAATACGAAATTCCGTTGACGTATTTTCGTTCCGTTACGAACATTCGTTATATTGAAGTTAAAAAGCAAAGTACATTTATATTGGAGTTGATGGTAGGTTTTTTTTTATCCGAAATACAAAATTCGGATACGGAATCCGTTAACGGAATTTGTATTTCATTTTAGTTGACCAATCAGAGGTTTTCTCTTCTGCTGCTGAGAGTTGCATTACAATACAGGCTGGAAATACGAAATTCCGTTGACGTATTTTCGTTCCGTTACGAACATTCGTTATAGTAAAGTTAAAAAGCAAAGTACATTTATATTGGAGTTGATGGTAGTTTTTTTTTTTTTTTTTTAAGTCCGAAATACGAATTTCGTAT
>NW_017306757.1:373959-413572 GCF_000935625.1 Nanorana parkeri | reverse complement strand
TTTTTTTTTTTTTTTAAGTCCGAAATACGAAATTCGTATTTCGGATAAAAAAACAACTACCACATCGACGCCAATATTAACAAAGGTATTTTTGCTTTTTAACTTCATCATAACAAATGTTCGTAAAGTTACGAAAATGTGCCGAAACTAACGAAAATTCGTACTTTGTACGAATCCGAACTGAGTTTTGGATACGAATTACGAAATAATGGATATTCCGAAACGGAACACATTTTTTGACGGCGCACAAGTCTAGTATTCATACAGCCTCTCCTGTGCCTCAACACCCTTCCCATTATACAGAAAGTTTTTTTTTTACAGTGAATAGAACTACATTATAACTGTCCTCACTGTACAAAGACAGATCTACTTTAAAGCACACATGTCAAATCCTTTATGGTCATAATCTACAGAACAAAAAGCACATACCTGCCAGATTCTTCCTAAAGGCCCTGGAAGCCCACCCACACAAATTATACAGTAACACCACCCTGTAGTTTTAAGGCTGCCCTTGCCCCTTCTGCTCCCTGCAACTTCCTATTGCTCAGTAAGGTCACCCTTCATTGTGATGGGTCAACAAGTGGGCAAGGGAAGGAGCTGGCCAATGCTCTACACTATGGAGAAGTGTCATAGTTTGCATATTGGAGCTCCACGGGATTCAGGACTGTAGGAGTGCCTTAGAGGACAAAAGGGTATGTGGCCTATTTATGAAGATTAGAGAAGTGACAGGTGTGGTTCAAATAGTATAATAGAATGCAAACAAAGAATAGGAGGACATTGAATTTAACTCACCAATTGTTGTAAGAGGTGTAGTTAGATTGGAAACATCTGAAAGAAAGAAAAGAACATTAAGATCATAATAAAACAAACACAAATATTTAGGTGATCCCTGGTAAATAAAATGATAATAATATACAGTATTTATTATAGATATGGCAAGGTGCTCTAGAGGCACTGGCAGCCCATGGCCCACCTTTATCAAGGCAACAGACAAAGTGACTACCTTTACCATAAATACCACAAAATCCATTTTCACATGACTGTAGCTACAAGGGAGACACAATTGGCATGCAGGAGCCCATGTGTGCCCAGGGCACATGGTACCAAGTAAAGATCTGTTATTATGTATGTTGCCCTCTCAATTACTTCTTGCTGATTATATGCTTGCAATATGTTTCATTGCGTACTACAGTTTTGGCTGTTGCTAATAATATCTATGGTGTTTGATCTCCCTTAATGTCTTAAGAGTTACACTTTTTCTATTAGTGATGACATCTTCGGAGAGTGGTGTTCTCCAGTTTTGTGGTATATATTGTGTGTTTAATCATTTAGTCTGTTACCTTGATATAGGTGGGCTGCACTACACCTAAATGTTGGTCAGCAAATAAATACTTTTTGTATCAAATAATTCTTCTTACAAGATCTGCGAGTGCCTCTAGACCACTTTGCAAAAATGTAATATATACCTCTTCAAAAAGCCTGCAGATGGAAGGATTGTCAGGCACTTGGTCACTTTGCCTTGAGAAAGAGATCCTGCATGGTTCAAAAACATTGGCTTGTGATGGTTGCCTTGCAGGTGTGCTTGTGAAGGTTCCTATGCTTGTGTAGGTTCCTATTTCTTCCTAGGCTTTTCTGACATGGAATGTTTTAGCACTTCCTATTGGAGCCGGACCTTGCTTGCCCCTTCCTGCCGCCTACACATTTCAATTAGCCAGGAAGGCATTCCGTTATAGCACAGAGTTACTTTAGGAAACTTGAGGCACTGTAACATTAACATGTTAACACGTCAGGCTTTTATTATGTTATGCAGGCTCTCTCCTTTTGTAACTGAAGCATTTAAGATAAGCACATAAACACATTTCCCTAAGGCATGCCAAAAAATACTGAAAGTAGCATATCCTTAGGCAATCCTGTGTAGTAGGTTTGGAGGATTACCTCTCTGGAACACAGAGGAGCTACACAATGACTAAACTAAGTAGCCACATTTCTTTTAGCATTATTGGAGACATTCAGAAAACATATACTGTTGATAGGATCAGGACAGGTTGAAGAATCTCTGAAATACATTATTAACTTACCTTGGCTTAATGTTCTGGAAACAATATAAGTAAGGTTGTCATTATGTATGTAAGCGCTGAAAAAAAAAGGTACAAGAACATTTTTTGATTTATATATAAACACAGACACACTAGATGTTGGAATTCTGTTTACCCTGGACAGTTTGATGGCTGTCCTAGTGCCATTAGCAATCATATAAGTTATTTGAACTCAAAAATAGTCATGATGGCCATTTCACACTGTTCTTTAACTGTTGTGAACATAGGTTTTACATGCTTTTTGAGAGGCATCCCATTTATTTAAAATGGGCCCACATTTCATACTAAGATGTAGAACATTGTGCCACAATGCAACACATTATTTTGAATTCACATGTGTTGTCATGGGGTGCTTTGTCAAATATTAACTCGGGTACTGTGTATTTTAGGAAAAGTGTGAATAAACTCTAAGGGGCATATTTATAAAGCAGTAAATCTGACATTCACCAAAAATTTACTGCAGACGAGTCTGCAGGGGCATGCATTTTAAATTACAGTGATTGATTCACCACCAGTGAATTTCTTAGAGGATAACATTAGTAGAAATGTATCGCAAGTGGAGTATAGAGGTGCTGGAAGTTTCGCACCCCAGATTATAGTATAGGAAAAATAGGATGTTTCCACAATGGGGTGTGCAAGTACCCGGAGGGAGAAACGAAAAAGGGGCTTTTGAGAAACAATTCCAGGACCTCAAAGATAAAATCTTAGAAATACATTTATTGCAAAATCGTTTTTTATACATTTAAAAATAAACGAAAAAAACCACAGTAGGTAAAAAACATATGTGGGTACATTCACCAGCTGGTGAAATTACCGTACAGTTCTGAGGTGTATGGTACTTATTTTTCTCTCTCAGTTTTTCAAAGTTGTATACATGCTCCTGTATATTCCGTGTATCCCGACATGTTTCGCCCAGGGGCTTCTTCAGGGGAAAAAAGGGAATAGAGGAAGATATATATCCTAAAGTAGGAATAGAGAAAACCACATGTAGTAAGACTGGAGAGCTGCACCCAATCTCATAGCGAGGTCATCATTTATATTCATCATTATTATTCATCAATCTCAGTCATATTAGATATTATAAGGTGTACAATAATATAAATTGCTTACGTGTGGATATCTTCGCGATTGATTAATCGAAGACACGAGGGTGTGATGAGAGAAAAGCAGCTATTTCAGAATCAGATGGAGCTTGACTTAGTCAGATATAGGTCGCCACATACAGGCAGATCGAGGGGCTGTGTCGGAGAGGCACACACTGGGGTCGTTAGGCAAGAGGCAGAATAGCAGACGTTGTTCTATCAAGGGCTGTGATGTTCTGCTAGGGATACATATGTATAATAATCAAGAAGGAGGAGAAAAATTAAGTGTGATAAAATTCTAGTATGCAAGGGGAATTATGTGAATCAAAAAATGATAAGTAAAGAAATTATTATTTACTTTTACTTATTAAATAATAATTTCTTTACTTATCATTTTTTGATTCACATAATTCCCCTTGCAGTAAGTAAAGAAATTATTATTTACTTTTACTTATTAAATAATAATTTCTTTACTTATCATTTTTTGATTCACATAATTCCCCTTGCATACTAGAATTTTATCACACTTAATTTTTCTCCTCCTTCTTGATTATTATACATATGTATCCCTAGCAGAACATCACAGCCTTTGATAGAACAACGTCTGCTATTCTGCCTCTTGCCTAACGACCCCAGTGTGTGCCTCTCCGACACAGCCCCTCGATCTGCCTGTATGTGGCGACCTATATCTGACTAAGTCAACCTCCATCTGATTCTGAAATAGCTGCTTTTCTCTCATCACACCCTCGTGTCTTCGATTAATCAATTGCGAAGATATCCACACGTAAGCAATTTATATTATTGTACACCTTATAATATCTAATATGACTGAGATTGATGAATAATAATGATGAATATAAATGATGACCTCGCTATGAGATTGGGTGCAGCTCTCCAGTCTTACTACATGTGGTTTTCTCTATTCCTACTTTAGGATATATATCTTCCTCTATTCCCTTTTTTCCCCTGAAGAAGCCCCTGGGCGAAACATGTCGGGATACACGGAATATACAGGAGCATGTATACAACTTTGAAAAACTGAGAGAGAAAAATAAGTACCATACACCTCAGAACTGTACGGTAATTTCACCAGCTGGTGAATGTACCCACATATGTTTTTTACCTACTGTGGTTTTTTTCGTTTATTTTTAAATGTATAAAAAACGATTTTGCAATAAATGTATTTCTAAGATTTTATCTTTGAGGTCCTGGAATTGTTTCTCAAAAGCCCCTTTTTCGTTTCTCCCTCTGGGTACTTGCACACCCCATTGTGGAAACATCCTATTTTTCCTATACCAGTGAATTTCTTTATGAAATATGCCCATACGTTTCTCTTCCTGTTGTCTTCTGTTGATAAAGCACAGATACGCTTATATGTTCTTAAGACAGTATATTGTCAAAAGTTTGTGGACACCTGACACTGATATCTACACTGTGTGGCCAAAAAATATGACATAATTTGGTGTTTCCAGTAAAAGGTACTGGTATTGATACAGCATACAAAGACATTTTAAACAACTTTATGTCTTCAACATTGTGTCAACACTTTGAGAAAGGCTGTTTTCTTCTCCAACATGTCTGTGTTTTTGTGTACAAAGCCATGTCCAATAAGACATGGTCTAATGAGCTTGAAATGGAGCAGAGAGTCCTGGCTTTGATAACACCTTGAAGGTGCCCATACACCTGCCGATTATGGTACGATAATCGCGGGTAATCCCGCGATCGTACGATAATCGGCAGGTGTATGTGCAGCGTCCAAACGCATCTACTGTTAGGTCATACGACTTTGGTCTTCCTAGCACGCTATAAAATTTTCGGCGGGTTGGTAGCGTGCTCGCAAGAAGAAAGCCGCACGGGCCCGTGTGCACAAGCGCACACTGCCCGCTCAGCATTGCAATCATCAGCAAGCCCTCCTTTCAGCGAGGAGGGCTTGCGATGATCGCAATTACGATCTGCCTGTCCAAGATGTGCAGGTCGCACAAAATTTTAATGACCATCGCACAACGAAAGTCGAGCGATGGTTGTAAGGTGTATGGCCAGCTTGAGAATGAATTGGAATGCTGATTGCAAGCCAAGTGTCCTATATCTCACCTTAGTGAAGGGTGAAAGCTGTTATTGCCACAAAAGGGGACAATTGCATATTTATGTAAATTTTTTTAGAATGATGCCTCCAACAAGCTCAAATAGGTGTGATCGTCAGGTGCCCAAAAATGTTTGGCCATGTAGTGTATATGCTTAAATAGGATTGGACATAGAGTTTCCCCTCAGTTTTCTTGGCCATTCACAGAATTCTGTGCACTCTGAATGGCCAAGGGGGGAGGGATAGTATAATCAATATTAGCGCTTCAGTGTATGAAAGCCCCTGATTTCATATCCGCAGCAAGTACAGCGAGTAAAAAAACTAGTGATATTAAAGGACAGAGCAGCAATCTGGCCATGGGATACACCTCAGCAGAGGTAACTATTGTGTGCATATTAATGGAGTGGTTGGAGTAAATAGAATTGTCATCAAAGTATGAATACTCACGTTATGTTAACAGATGTCACATTTTTTGGTGATGTCCATTGTGCTTGGAATTGATTTCCATGTTCAAATGCATTTAGAAACAAAGGGCTTCCATTGCAGCTAATGTTGCCATTAGACCAATTTCCAACAGGACTGGATAAGGATAATGCTTGTAAGATCACTGTGAAACTACCATTGCCTTCCAAACGAACTAATACAAAAAATAATTAACATAAATATTAGACAAACCTGTTTGGTTAAAGTGCATCTATAACCAAAAAACTTTATGTTTTAGTTTTAAATAAAGTTCAGACTGTACAACCCCATCATGTTTTTGTCTTCTTTATGCTGCATGGCTGCTTAACGAAGATACCTTATATTGCCCTGGCTCTGATTGATTGATTTAGGCCTACTAGTTTACAATCCAAAAGATTTTACAAGAAATATTATTACAGATATTTATATAGTGCCGACAATTTATGCACCGCTTTAGCCTATGCTTTTGAGATACGCAGCACCTATCTTATATGCATACATACAAGGGCCAATTTAGACAGGAGCCAATGAACCTACCAGCTTGTCTTTGGAGTGTGGGAGGAAACCAGAGTACCCAGGAGGAAACTTACGCAAGCACAGGGAGAACATGCAAACTCCTTGCAGTTAGTGTCTTGACCAGGATTTGAACAGGGGACCCCAAGTGTTGGAAAGCAAAATTGCTGTACAAGCCCTGATGACGAAGGATAGGTTGGCCACCCGAATAGCATTGGATGTTTTTTGCTAACCTTTTAGACACCTGTGAAATAAAATACAGTTCTGGACTCTTGATCCAGAAATCTATTTTATTATTCCTCAGGTGTCAAAAAGGGTAGCGAAAAACATCCAATGCATTTTGGGGGCCAAGCTATCCCCCTTTATCAGGGCTTTTACAATTGCTGCAAAATACATGTGTTTGATGGTCATTTTGGTTAAATTCGCTTTTTAGCTTTTTGCCTACTGGGGAGTTTCCAACTCACTATTTGTTCTGATGATCATTGTCACCGAGACAGTCTGTTACCAGAACAGGAACAGAAAGAAAAATCTGGTTACAACTGTCTATTTCTATTTTATGTTGTGGTTCTGAGACACTAAGGTAGCGTTATGTCTCCACTAGTGGGACACAGATAGGAATAAAAATCCAACAGGGGTTTCAACTAATTTCTGTGCTATCCATCCAAAACTAAATAAAAAAATTAAAGCACTCAATATATACAGATTTTTTTGAGAATTCATATTACACACAGGGGCGTCCCAAGCATCTTTGCCATCTGAGGCAGCATGGGTGGCTTTAGTGCTCATTTCAGGGGGATGTGTGGGGCAGGGACATGACCCAGAGTCCCATCCAGTGATGTCACCGGCTGCCAGGTGCTGGGTGTGGTGCTGCCGGCCAGAGCGTCCTGCTCAGCTCCTGGACACCAGTGACATTGTGCAGCAGAACGGCCATGACCCAAAGAGAGGCTGTTTGAGGCAACAGCCTCATTATAGGGATGGCCCTGATTACACAATTAGAGGACATAATGTAAATAGTGACAAATGTTATATTCCCAGCAGTATTAACAGAGAAGCCACCATAAGAAATTACATTTACATCATGAGGTAATTGTGGGGAAAGCCACTGCTGACCTCCTTATGAAAATATTAGTTTACTGGCTGCTATGTGACTTTACTATATATTTTTTTTACCAGCCTGCTTAAAAGTATACAGTCCTGATCTGTGTACTTGTTCCAGGTCAGTGACTCAAAACATTGAAGTCAGCGGGTCACTTTGACAGCCAGGCAACTAGCATTTTCAGAAAGAGAAGAAAGTGCCATACACATTAGGGATAAGCCACTAAAACCAGAATCTCCCAGATTTTGCAGTTTTTTTTGTTTTTTTTTCACAAGTAAAATGTTTTTTATTGTTAAGAGCCTTGACAATGACAGGTATATAGGCGATAAACTGACAATCAAAAACAGCCATGTGATATCCAAAACTGTGGTACAAAGCAATAAACCAAAGAGGGTACCATAACAGTGGTAGAGTGGGGCCCAACACGGGAGTTCCTATTCCATTGTACTGGTATCACATTAATTCACATAATGAGGTGGAAAGGAATACCTGCATCCCTCAGTTGGGTGGGCCAAAGGAATAACAGATCTCACTAACTCTGCAGGGTTAATGCGACCCCTTAAACGTTGGAAAAGGCATATAGCAAGGAGGGTTTGGCTGTCATACTGTCCAAAGGTTTGTTGTTTCTAATCCGATCTGGGTTGGATCATTGTATATGAAGTGTTATCATTGCCTGGCGGGTGGGGAGATCAGGGGGGGCAGTTGTGGGAAGGGCGGGAGCAGGTCTGGAAGTGTGGGTATGAGGAGGAATAGGGGGAAGAGGGGAAGGTGGGGTGAGAAGGCAAGGAGGGGGAAGGGGTCCCGTCCGACCCCCAGGTAGGGAGAGAAGGAAAGGGGGAACGCACTGTATGGTACAGTGTAAGTAGGAGTGGTGTTACCGTCTTAAAGCTTTACATGCCTCTGAGTCTCTGAATAAATGCCACAACGTCCAGGTTTTGAGGTATTTGGACATGTCGTCCCTGCCTGAATGGATAAGTTCTTCAATGGCCGAAACTGTATCTATTCGGGAGAGCCACTCCCGGATCGTTGGTGGGGATGGCGACTTCCAGTGTCTGGGAATCACCGTTTTTGCCGCATTCAGCAGGTGAATTGAAAGGGATTTTTTAGACACCTAGTGTGTCATCAAAGTGATATAATATGAGGCTAGCTTGGGGGGAGAATTCTATCGTGACTCCAGTTATGGTTTTAATCAGGTCGTGGACCGACGTCCAGAAGGGCGAGATCAAGGGGCACAACCACCATATGTGCAATAGAGATCCCACTTCGCTGCCGCAGCGCCAGCACTGGTCAGGGACATCTGGGTATATGTGGTGGAGTAGAGCCGGGGTTTTGTACCAGCGTGAGTGAACTTTATAGTTAGTCTCCTGTATTTGGACATTCATGGAGCTGCCTAATAGTAGGGAATCCATTCATTCCCATTCCTCTATTGTGAAGGAAGATGAGAGGTCGCGTTCCCATGCTCTCATGGAGTTTGTCGGTGGGAAGGTAGAGGAATCGTTCAAAAGGGAGTATAGAGATGAAATTGCATGTGTCACTCTCTGTTCGGAGGTGCATAGCTTTTCAAATGGGGTTAATGCGCGAGAGAAGAGTCCTTTATGTGAGTGAGAGTTAAGGTAGTGTCGAATTTGAAAATAGGACCACAGTGGCATGGGAGAGGATCGGTTTTCCTCATTCAAGTCCGCGAGAGTGCGAAAATTACCCTGTCGGTCAAAGAACCTCTGAGCCGTCAGGGGAGTGTCGGTGGACCAGCGGCGTAGGAAGGATGCGCCATTACCCGGGGGAAAGGCCGGATTGAAGCGGAGGGGTGTAAGTGGACCTGGGGTAGAGGAAAGGGCCTGTTTATTGTTAATTGTGGTGAGAACTCGTAGGGAGGTTCCGACCGTCGGGTGAGTCAACACTTGGGTCGGCAGGTGCAGGCATTGTAGCTAGTCTCGTCCGGCAGAGATATGTTGAGGGCCGAGGATTTGGAGAGATTGATTTTAAACGAGGACAGAGACGCACATTCTTGAAAGGCTCGGAGAAGATTAGGGAGGGAAATTCTCGGTTGGGTTAGGAAGAATAGCAGATCGTCTGCAAATGCAGCCACTTTGGACTCTTTGTCAGGCGTCGGAAAACCATGGATGTTGTGATCTAATCTAATTCTGCGGAGGAAAGGCTCCAATGCTATCACGAAAAGCAGAGGAGACAGTGGACACCCCTGCCTAGTGTCATTGCAGATGGGGAAGGCATCCGACAGAGAGCCATTTACTCGGACCCTAGCTATCGGGTTGTGGTACAGCAGAGCTATACGATCTAGCATACGTGAGCCGAAACCCAGGTGTTTCAGGGTTGCATACAGGTAATCCCAGGCCACTCTGTCGAATGCCTTCTCCGCATCTGTGAACATCTGTGGACAGGAGGAAGCCGGCATGTCCCCGACTCCTAAGCCAATGGTGAAGGCCAATTGCCTTAGTGGTGTTGTCTCTGGCCTCTCAGATTTTGCAGTTTTTAACGGATTAAAGTATAGGTCAATCAAAAAATGTATTTCGGTAGAGTGGGGACGAATTAAATCTCCTGTTTGTTTTTACTGCTATTTGATTTAGCTGACAGTGGGTTTACCAGACAGGAATTGGTGGGTAATCTGCACTAGGCACAGACAGAAATAAAACAGAGGTTCTAGCCTTCCCCTACTGAACTAAAGGAAATCATTTTTATTTAATTCTGTTGTGAAAGGAGATACTTCCACTTTAACAGAGCCCTGGATAACAGTAAAGTCTCACAGAGGGTCAGATCCCTATCAAAAACTAGTGGTGGTGAGGGGAGGCTGGACATACAATTGATGTAAAACAGCGGCTCTTTAGATTTGAAGAATAGATAGGGTTGCACAACAGCCAAAGCAATATGAATGGGTTTTATGACTGAATTCTTTGTATGGGCCAGTATGTGGGAATCAAAAGACTGCTAAAAAGAAATCACAAGGCTCATAAAGTTAAAATAAATAAAAGTAATCTTTTGCATTAAGTAATCTAATGCATTATTCAGACCAAAATATTTGTAAGTACTATACTTAAAAGAGAACTATGGTTGTGTTTTCCCCATTATTCTAGTATACTGAGAACGCCACAGGCAGGACGGATCCAGACAATGCTGTCGAGATCCACCCATCTGTGTCAATGACAACTGGCTCTGTACCCACCCCCCAGTGTCCACAGTCAGCACTGGAGGATCAGAGTGAGGAGAGGGGGGGGAGGGGGGAAATCCATACGGGAAGCGGTGGCTGACAGTCACGGCTCTCTGCAGGGAGATGATCGAGAAGTGAGCGAGTGACGGTATGTGTTCGCTTACTTCCTGATCTATTGAGCCGATGTGTGACAGTTTAATTGTCCCACATCAGCTAGAACTATGAGGATGAGTGATTTTCACTCACCTCATAGTTCTCCTCTAAGGTTAAACTCCAGTCAGCTTAGAAAAAATTATATCTGGGTGATATTGTGATTAAGGTAAGTAATTCTCTCTATTACATGCTCCCTAGACTAAATGAGCAGTTTATTTTGCCTTTATCTACTGGTAGCAAGCAGTAGATATAGGCAAAAAGTAAAAAAAAATTAAAAAACGGCTCCCGCGCCGAGAATCAGGAACTGCTCGTGTGGCCGCAAACGATCTTGGGGCAGGCGCATGCGCAGTTTGGATTCTCAGCCGGGAGACGAGCAGAGACGCAAGGTAAGTCTATGGACGCGTGCATCCGCATGCAGACACCGCTGGATGGGAGGGACAGAGCAGTCAGCGCTGGATCAGAGAGCCGCCACACCGCTGGAAGGACAGATGAAAACATGAGGAAAGAAGAAAGAAAGAAGAAGAAGAAGATGATCGGAATAAGAGACATCATTTAAGGGATTTTTTTTAACTTTAATGTCACTTTAATATATGAGGTGGGAGGGACCAGCCAGATATAACTTTTGGTAGCTGAAAGGAGTTTACATTTTAAGTAAACATGTTTAAGAAGAATATGGAGTCTGCCATCGCTAACATCCTTCTGAAAATGCCTGGCCGTTATGTCAACCGATTGGCTTAAACTGACTCCATCATGAAAAGAATATAAGGCCATTGCTGACTTCTCTCTTGAGAATGTTAGTTTCCTAAGTCATGCTCATGTGATTTGAATTTCTGACCTAGAAAAAATATAAAGGATAAAGAAAAGGAGGTTTGTAGTCCAAATTATGAGCCTAGGATGACAACGCTGACCCTCCGTAGGTACCGTATGGTGAGTGAGCGTTGTCAGCTTAGGACAGAAAGTGTGTCACTGGCAAGATCAGCAGGTGAAAAGAAAAAGAAACTATGAAAAGATAAAGTAATGCAGCTACCACATCCAAAAATGGGTAATCTACTATAGGCAACAAGTAATTAAAAAATAAGTGTAGCAACAACAGCCCCCATACTTTTCTCATTACATTTTAAGTAACTTCTGAGTCACTGACCCAGAGCAAGTATGCAGCTCAGGCAGTCACAGTACAATCAGAACTCCTTATCTGATTTAGTTAAACTGATTTAGTTTTGTGTTCACTTAACTGAGACACATGCATGCTATTTAGTAGAAATTACCAGATCTGTTGAAAATGATACAGAAGCAGAATCAGAGAAGCACTGACTTGATTTTAAGTTTGTGTCAAGCCCTAAACCATGAAGATTTGGATGATGTTGGGGAGGTGGTGAAAGGTTAGGATGAAAATTCTTTTTTTTTTTTTCTCTATTCTGAGATCGCTCGTGTCAGAATAAAGAAAAAACGATGCAGCAGTGCTTCTCTCCTGGGCGGCCGGGAGCGGGAGGTTTCCAGAGCGCCCGGGAGAGTTTTTTTTTCGTTTTTTTTTTCACAGCAGCAGAGCTGCCGGACAATAGGAAACTATTGGGCGGAGCTAGCTGTCACTGCTAGCTCCGCACAATCGTTTTCTATTTACTTTTATTTTACTTTTTTCACTCTTTTTCTGTTCTGCTCGGTCCCTCTGAGAGACCGAGCAGAACAGCCAAGCCGAATGCCGCTCAGCGGCATTCGGCTATTCACTCACTGCTGTTCGGCATCTTTAAGAATAGCCCGAACAGCAGTGAGAAGCCTGCCGGAGGTTCGACTCAGCCGATCCAGATGTTGGCTCGGCTGAGTCAAACTCCTTCTGCACTCCGGGTCGGCCGAACATGCTGGGCATCTTCGGCCAACCCGAAGCCACTCGAAGCAAGCCGATGTACGGCTGAAATCAGCCGTACCAGCCTGAAGTGAATAGCCGAACAGTGTTCGGCTCACTTCACTTCAGGTCGGTCATTCACTCGGCTGCCCTCGGCAGCTTCGTGAATAGACCCCTATGAATCTGATCAGACAAAGCCTATACTATTTCTTGTATTGATGGAGCTGCTGCTGCCCATACATGCCATACTGAGGGACATAGAGAGTCTGTGTGCACATATTTAAAGTTCAGCTCTGCTGGCACTGCCTGATTATAGTCTCGGTGCAAATAAACATAGCAGAGATGCAGACTTCTTACTTGTCTCAGCAGTACCGAGTGTTATAGGGATCTGTGCTCTACATCTAATACTTTTTCAGCTTTAGCTGAACTCAAGGAAAATGTCAATTTCGTCAAGTTCCAAATGGAAATTTGTACACATTTGGTTGAATTTGGACACATCCCAATTTCAGAATTTGAATGAGTCTGATTTTTTTTATGTTGGGGGTTGCATTACAGGCATGGTCATGTGACTTCGTTCCGAAACAAAAATTGACGGATCCCAAATCAGAATAACGAACCACATTAATTTTTGATCCGAAATCCAAAAAACTAAAGAAATAAAAATCTAAAAATTGATCTGAAAAGAAACTTTTTTGGCGGGGTTACATTTCTACTGCTAAACCACACAGACTAAATACATATATGGGATTTGCTTTACCCACCAAAGGATTTATATTTCTGTGCATACAGGTTTGAGATTTATCATTGTTGAAACCCTGGAGACTGGTATAGCATATTATATTTTATTATTTGGTTCAGCGTAACTCCAATCTGTCCCCCTTTCCGTTGTAGGTTTGAGATTTACAAGGCTTTGCCACACAGTGCAGGGCCAGAGACAAGATTTTAATCAGATTCAGATACAGGTTTTGTTCCTTCCCAAGCTTGTGACTAGACAGGAAAAAGAAAAGCAGCAAACTGATGAGATAATCTCTCTGTTACTTTGATCTCTCTATTCATTAGTATGTTCCTAACTGATTGGTTCCTTTTGCTGCTTCTTCCTGTCCTTGTCTGAGCTCGGAAGAGACCGATACCAGGTCTAATTCAGGTATTTATATTGCTTATGTTTATTAGTGAATTCATGAATACAGTACTGCATTACTTGCTTTTATATATACTCGGAGTTCAGCTTTATAACCAGAAGGATCTTTTGCAAAAGAACTAACAGCCTTTACTGAAACAAACTCATGTTACATGAAACTTTTTAAAAGCACCAATAGACATGGTTCCTGGATTGGTGATTGTCATTTTGTTAAAAATATGAATTCACATTTAAAAATTCAAAAATGGCAACAAGTGTCATCCTAGGGAGGGGTGCATTACAAGTAAATAAACTGCACAGAACAGCTTTGTGAAAAATAGCAGCCTGGATAATGTGTGGACACATTACCAAACCCACCGGCGACTCTTAACCCCTCCGTTGTACCTCTTTAGGATCTGAGGTACAGATATCTATGACAATGCACTATTAAGCTACCAAAAACTGTTATTCTGCCCTGACACCTCCATCTTATTTCTTAATTATCTTATTTACTAATTGGAAAAAAGTGATGGTGGAAAAAAAACTATTCTGGTTTTAACCAATCCTTTTTGGCTTATTAATTCCTAATGGTCCATATAACTGGGGACATAGCAGGGTTGTGTCCATTTCCTAAGTAAATTGTGCTGGAAGGTGTCCATCTTTCTTATCCCAGAAAGTTGGGAGGTATGTGTGGAGGGTATGGCGACTTCAATAAAGCTAGTAAATCAACCCTACTGAGTACTCTGGATCTATAAAGGACAGAATTCACATTCATAATAGATATCTAACCAACCATGAAATAACCATGAAGCTTATTTGTCAGACCAGAAAGGCTGTATTCACAAAATGTTAGAAACAGAAATGGAGATTTCCACTTACTAGTTAAATTGTTTGAACTGAGCATAGTTTTGCTGGTCTGGTGAACCTTGTAGTGAATCACACACTATAGGCGAAACCTTGACACTTTAATTGAGGTGTCAAAGCCTAAATGTGTTTCTATAAAAAAACTTACAAAATGATAGTAAAAGTACATTTTTGGCTAAGAGTGTCCTGAATGAATTTGTTGGTTTCTGCAGCAAAAATATAACCACCAGTACTGAAAATATTTAAGTTCTATCAGATATGTGCATCAATTTATCCATCATATTTGAAGTCCTTCTTTACAAGCCACAAGAAAAAAAAACACCCTGGCAGAGAAGCAAGGGTTAATTGCACAGCAAGGGTAAATGCTCAGGAACAAAATAGACAAAAAAGGGGTTTGTAGAGAGATAAAGAACCAATGCATATATAAAATATATATATATATCACAATGTATTGAACATACACATATTGAGTATGTGTATATTCAAAACATTTTGATATATTTTTTATATATGCATTGGTTCTTTACCTCTCTACAAACCTCTTTTTTTCTATTTTTTTCTCTACATAACGTATATCGGGGTGAGAGGTTAGTGCAGGGAGCCAAGGTTGAGGCTACATACGAGTTTTGTTTAAGGGTTAAATGCTCATTAAGTCTAGGGATAGAGGGAACAGGATCAATACTTACCCCACCTCACCTCACTCTGAAAGATGTGACCAGTCCCACGAAAGCTCCTCTGTAAGGCAATACCAGCTGCGGTCGCATTTCTGCCTCCTCAACATACAATGATGCTGCAGGAATGCCCACCTATTTGGTAAAGGAGGAGAGCACTGCTGGATCATGAATTAAGGTAAGTAATATACCTTACCTACCTGCCAGAATTCATAAACAATTAACCCTTGAGATGTAGGTAGAGGGATGGCCCACTTCAAGGGGTTCTTTCTTGAACCTGGAGTTGGCATTTAAAGTACAAAGCTGTTTTTCATTCTGGAAAGAGTAGGGAATGGTAATAGCCCCTATCAGAAGGTCTAACCATTCTACTCTGTCCACAGTACATCTTAGGATGAAGTTATTTTAAGTCTATTGAGCCAAATCTTCCTAACTATTTAAGCCTTATTAGTGTAAATAACAGTTAATAACTGTTCAATGCACTGGTGAAACTGCAATTAATCATGATCTAGTCAAGTTTGTGGTTTACCTATGTCTTGTTAATTATAAGTTATGGAAACAATAGTAGTTCCTGCAAACAGTTTTAGTAATACAAAAACAGACCTTCCACCTTTTAGTTTACTTTGTCATTCTGCTCCCCCCTCCACTATTATACACATTTGCTAACAATGTCCATGTTTTTGCAACTATGTTGATAGTTTAATAATGTTCTTCTACTTCCTTATTTTCCCTCAGTGGCATAACTTTAGCCGCTTGCAGTCTCCTGGGACATTCACATGACACATCCCAGAAGACTGCAGGTTAGAAAGTGCCAAAGTATCGCACGGTTTTGCATCTGCTTAGTTGAGATCTATGCTAGCGTGAAATCTGGTAATACTTCTACTCTTACCAACTTGCAGCCTCCTGGGATGAGTGACTTGAATATCCCAGAAGGCTGCAGGAGGCTGAAGGTATGTCCTAGGCGAAGTGATACGTGACTAAGGGGGAGGGCAGGAGGGGCAATATTAAACTATTTTCATGTCAAAAAACCCAAAAATTCTTAGCAAAAGTATAATAGAGAAGGAGAAGGCTAAAATTACAATGAATGCTGAAAGGTCCACTTTAAAGGTAGAATGAGAGCACAGTGGCGCAGTGGTTACCGCTGCCTTGCAGCACTGGGTTTGAATCCTGGCCAGGTCACTATCTGGAAGGAGTTTGCATTTTCTCCCTGTGCTTGTGTGGGTTTCCTCTGAGTACTCTGGTTTCCTCCCACCCTCCAAAGACATGCTGAAAGGTGTATTGGCTCCTGTCTAAATTGGCCCTTGTATGTATGAATGTGGAAAAGGGACCTTAGATTGTAAGGTCCTTGAGGGCAGGGACTGATGTGAATGTGCACTGTAATGTAATGTAAATTGTTGGCACTATATAAATACCAATAATAAATAAAATAGTCATTTCAGTTTTAGAAGTAACTATTAACTATAATATAAGGATGCTACTATGGGCTCAACACAAGGTTTGAAATTTGCAGTTCTGGTAAATTTATGTGCAGATTTGCTTGGAAGAATTTGTTTAAACCATAATCCACTGCATGGTCTTTGACCTATGGCTAGCAGGCTTAGAAGGGCCACTAGAGGGGCTTTTGGTTAAGCCAGCCCCCTCACTATAAAAGGGTGGGGGCACAGAGCAGATAGTGTCAGTAAATTGGAAGCTTTTGCAGGAAAAACAATAGGGAAAGCTGGAAAACTGCAGAGGGAAAGATAAGGGTCAGTTAGAATGTTGTACTTTATTATCTAATTGCTAGCTCTTTGGGCAATCAACACTTCTGCTGTCTTGTTTTTTAATTTTTTTTTGTCTTCTTATTTTTGTTGTCTTACATTTTATGTTATGGTTGATTCAAGCGGATGGTATTTTATAGACATGTGCACTGCCAAAAAATTAGTTTCGTTTTGTTTTAAATTCGGATTTGTGTTATTTTGTTTTTCGGGTGTGAAAGTCAATTCGGATTCGGAATTCGGATTCGGACGAAATTCGGTAGCGGTAGTTTGTTAGAACGTTCGTTTCGTTTTCGTTTCTTATTCGTTTCTTATTCGTTTCGTTTGTTTGCAGCAAAGTGACATTTGAGGGGGAAAAATGTTTTTCTCCTTCTCTAATGTCACTTTGCTCCAACGAACGAAACGAATAAGAAACGAAAACGAAACGAACGTTCGAACAAACTACCGCAACCGAATTTCGGAAACGGAAATTCGGATTCGTTTGCATTCGTTATATCTGTAATTCGGAATTCGGATACATCCGAATGTCCGAATTTCCGAAAATTCGGCCGAATTTCGATTCGGAACGAAACGAATCGCACATGTCTTGTATTTTATGGTTTTCATTTTTTGTGGAATTTTATAGTGTTATTTATACTTGAGAAGGCTTTTTTTTTTTTAGGTTTGGGGTGCTCAAAGCGGAACAATTACCTGTTGCTAACTATCTGTTCTTGAAGCTGCCTTTTGTTCGCAGTATTCACTTGTTACCGCCCATGTGACTTTGGAGCTGCTTTTTGTTTGCAGCACGCTTCTGCATTGTCTAAAAAGATAAAAAAACTAAGTGCAAGAACAGCGTGCACCTAAACCACTTCACATCATATCACTCCTATGCCCACAGATAAAATAAAAGTTAGACATAAAACTATTATCTCCTGAAATTGGCCAGCAGCAGCAGGACAGGTTTGCATCCGCGAGAACAGGAAAAGCCCCAGCCGACTAGTGGCCAATCTTTTTCTTCCAGCCATAGTGCGCCTTTTATCATTTGATGAATGCTAAAGCTACCTGAAAAGGCCTTTTTTCCTAAATGTAACGAATTAGCTTGGGGTGCTGCTGTTGTATGTAAGCCAAGTTAATTGTATATGAAAAAAAAATCAATTTCATTACCAAATATGCGCTGTCATTGGACACCGTCGTTGAGACTGGCTGTGAAAATGTTGCTGTTCCATAACACCACATACAGCTTTAGTGCATCCCCAAACATGTTAGTTAAAGGATTTGTGTATTTTCAATATTATCCTTGAATCCACATGGAAAGATCTCCTGGTATGGAAAATTCACCCCGAGCCAGACTCGGGAATACCGCCAGGGAGGTTAAAGACCTATATGGTATTTAAAAAAATAAAATGTTGCATTGCTACATGTCCATTTTTGACATAAAGTTTCCTATTAGCCCTAAAAATTGACAGAAGTATGAGTTTGCCAACTTCTGAACAAGATTCACCAAACCCTTAGCCAAATCAAACTCAGGCAAATTCTCCCATCACTACTTAAATAGCAGAACTAGTAATGGAGAAGTAGTAAGGGTAGTGACTGTAATAATATTGGTAGCAATAGCAGCCGTCATAACATTTCAGTCCCAGAGTCAGTCTTTTTTTAAGATAAGTAATTTAATGAGTGAAAGTGGATTGATAGAGTATGCATAGGTACAATGCCTTAAATGTACCCATAAACATTGGATGATTGTGACATGATCAGGTTGATAATGGTAGGATTAAAAAGTGATTGCATGTCCAAGGGATGCCCCTCATTTCTGGCATAGACCCTCAAGCTGACCAATCTTGATGGGAAATTAGGTCACCAGAATGAATTTTCCAGATCAACTTTAACTGCTCCCCCTAAGTTAAACATAAACTAAAAAAAAAGAAATGTTTCATTTTGAATAGAGTAGGACATTGTTAAAAGCCAACCCAGCTGCCAATAAGCCTGAAGTTCCCCATCTTAACTCAATACAACTTCAAGCTACAGGGTTTGTAGTCCAAATACATGATTTCTCTCATTAAGCCCTGATGAAGGTGGTGTGTTGTAAACCCCCAAAATGTTTTGGCTATTTTACTTGAATGTCTCCTGACCCTAATGAAAAACAATTGTATAGTTACATAGTATTTGAGGTTGAATAAAGACACAGGTCCGTCAAGTTCAACCTATTGTGTGTATGTATGTGATTCTGCATGGGTATGCGTGTGTACCCCTGTATGTTACGGTCTCTGAGGAAATTGTCCTAATGCTTTTTGAAGCATTCCACACTCTTAGCTGAAATAACTGCTTGTGGCAGCGAGTTCCAGACCCTAACCGCTCTAACTGAGAAGCCCCTACGCCCCTTGTGCTTAATTCTTTTCTCCACCAATTTTAGGTGGTGGCCTCTAGTCTTTGTTATGAAGTTTACCATAAAAAGTGTATTGCTGATGTTGCTATCACCATTGAACATCTTGTACATCAAGATCATGTCCCCCCCTAATCTCCTCACTTCCAGCGTGAACATGTTTACATTTAGTAACCTTGTTTCATAGCTTTGGTCCTCCATCCCCTTAGTTGCCCTTCTCTGGACTCTTTCCAGCTCAATGACGTCCTTTCTGTGGATAGGTGACCAAAACTGGACCGCATACTCCAGATGAGGTCGAACCAGCAATCTATAAAGTGGCAAAATTATAGATTTGTCTCTACAGTTCATTCCCTTTTTAATACAAGACAGTACTCTGCTCGCTTTGTTTGCAGCAGCCTGGCATTGCAAGCTATTGCTTAATTTGTGGTCTACAATGACTCCCAGATCCCTTTCCATCTCTGACATCCCTAGTGGAGTTCCCATTAATGCCAATTTTTAACCCTATTGTTGTATCTAGACTATTTTAACAGGTGTGGCGCTTCAATTTCTACTGCAATAAAATCCTGACCGGTTCTTTTCCACCCACCACTATATCCAAAAACTAAAAGTTTGATAATTCACTTCGAAACTGGCAACAGCAGTCACTTCACAGGACATACACATGCACACTCATCTAGTGTGAATGTATACGTTTGAGCCATAATTGTTTCACAGAACAATCCTTTATAGGTTGTAGTCAATGTTTCCTATCTATATCTAAGTAACAAATCATCATTCAAAGACTTCTGTTTCATCACACTAAACTATCATCATGTTCCAGTATCAGCAGGATATTTGCAGAGGATCATGCAGGAAATTCAACCCTATGTAAAATATTTAAATACTAGAGGAAATTACATTATTTCTTCCCAGGGTAATTATGTGACTTGTTCAAATAAAGGATAATTATGTCCTGTAAACAGGTTTAATTGACAGGTATTTAATTTAGGTTATATATTGCAAAACAATTAAATCAATGTTGCATTATATATATTACATTTACATGACACTTAAGATCCTCCATACAGTATCACTAAACAAAGTGGTCACTTTTAGATAAATACATATATAGTAAACAATATAAAGTATTTACAACGTAAACTAAATGAAAAAAATCTGTGTGTTTTTACACACACACACACAGAGTATATAAAAGAGTACTGTACTCTTCCTGCTTCCTTCATATTCTTATATGAAAAAACTATATTTAAAGTCAAATATTTGTTTTCCCTAAACAGTTTGTTGACTGAAATCAGTATTGGGTTTACTACTATTCTCCTGTAGCATCACTCCTATAACTATAACTTTTCTACAGCAATATCGCTCCTAGGACTACACCTGTTCTACAGTAATATCACTCCTAGGACTACACCTGTTCTACAGTAATATCACCCCAAGGACTACAACTGTTCTACAGTAATATTGCTCCCAGGACTACACCAGTTCTACAGTAATATAACTCCTAGGACTACACCAGTTCTACAGTAATATAACTCCTAGGACTACACCAGTTCTACAGTAATATAACTCCCAGGACTACACCTGTTCTACAGTAATATCACTCCAAGGACACCACCTGTTCTACAGTAATATCACTCCTGGGACTACAACTGTTCTACAGTAATATCACTCCTGGGACTACAACTGTTCTACAGTAATATCACTCCTAGGACTACAACTTTGCTACAACAAAATTGCTCCTGGGACTATGACATATAAGAACTATAGGGCTATAACTTGGGGTAGTTAAAGCGAGCTATAATAGTACTTTGCTTAGGTATACATTTGAACTGCACCAGCATATTTCTGTAACAACTGTTCTGCCCAAAGCTTGGAAAAACCCTTGCAGTCAGAACCACAAACATTTTTTTTTTAGTTATGCTGTGAATATGGTTAAATCTTTAGCATCACATTAGTTTAATGACCAGTGCATTAAATCTGATATTTCTGGTCAGTGCATCAAATCTGATATTTCTGGTCAGTGCATCAAATCTGATATTTCTGGATAAATATTGGTAGTCAAACAGTCCACTAATTAATAGTACTCCGGAAGCCCAGCTATGAAATGTAAAGACTGTAGCCCACATTACAACCTGACTACAATCTCTTTTAGTTCTACCAACAACTATGTAGCACACGTGCTTTCTTATTAGATTAAAAAAACCCTCATAATATATAGCTTTGGCATTTCTAAAGTAGTTTGTAGGAAGATATAGTTTTATATTGTAACATGCATGATGTGGCTCTTGGCAACCTGGGAGTCTTATTCCCTTGGCTGCACTCTCAAGCTTACACAATTAAAAAGCCTCCAGGTAGAGAGAAGCCCCATCCATGTTATCTACAGCAGCTCTGTAATATTGCAAACTAACAAAGATGTTAATGCCAGCTTTCCCCCCAAAAAGGGAAACGTTACAGGGTAAATCCACCCACAGACATCCAGCTACAACTGGACTGGACCTCTTTTAGGGCTTGATCACACCATAATCCCTGTCTTCAGTGTGCGTTTTTGCATGCTGCTGTACTTATTTGAAAGTACTGGAACTAAATGCAATGGTGTGAACTAGGCGGATTGGAAAGCATTGATTTTAGTTTGCTTGCATTTTGAATGCGTTTAAAAAATGCAGCTGAACACAGCAGGTGTGAACCAGCCCTTAAAGGTTAAAAGTTACCAACTTAACAATTCTGATCATAAAGTAACATTTCTCATTAAATTACGTGTTAAAAAAGTATACTTACCAGTGTAGTTTGTGTTGTCAGAAAGCTTGTCAGGAGAGACAGTCAAATTAAAGGCTGAGGTGCTGTTCCCATTAGCAGTCAGTATGTCACATTGAGGATCAGCGCCATTAACGCTAAAAACTGTGGCAATGACCAGACCAAGGAGCAAGAGAAGGGTAGTAACTCCTGTGTGTGCCATTGGTGATGGAGAGCTTATTCCTTTGTAGTCAGCAAGCACGCAAACACTGGGAAAACACAGGCTTGGGAAAATTCTTCTTTATATCCAGCTGTTCTGATGCAAATCACTAAGGGCAGGACTAATAGCCACCAAACACCCTCATTATACATTAACTATTAAACAAAGTAGACTGACTGCTTTGAGGAAGTTATTATGTACAGCATGTTGTGTACTGTTATTATCATTTATAATGTAATCTTTTTTAACACCTGACTATTTCCTCAGTTTACAGACCATTTTACACACCATGGTACGCATAGGCACAACTGATACAGAAAACTAAGTGAAAAATTAGAAGATGAACAACAAATAACCACTAGATTTTAAGTATAAGTATACTCAATCACTAAACTTGTATATACACATTCACATGTTCATGTTTCTAAAGTAATTCTGAATAATTTTTAATCTGCAGCTTTGCTTAAAATAATTGCTGGTGATCCTGCCATGAAGGTACTTGGTCACCCAACTGTGCTCCTGCAATGTTGACCTGTCACATGATGTAGATTATTACAAACTATGCCAACACATATTTCACAGTCATGGCCCACTATTGTCACTATCAGAAAGCCAATTCAGGGCAATTTTGTTCAGCCAACTCTGGAGTAAATGCATGTAGACAGGAAGTGGTTGAAAAAGGCTGGAGGGATCAGCAGAACTAAAATGGGGAAAAAAGGATGAAAAGTGTGAAAACAGTATTTCATGCAAAAAATATATAGCTGTTTAAAATATGCAGTGCACAAAGAAATCTAAATGCAATCTAGTTAGGGTTTATATTCAGCAGAGCTTACCATCCACCTGAAAATTGATCCAAGATCGATTGCTTTTCAGAGGAGGTTGAGCAGTGGATTGCAGGCATTTAGAAGATGATACTGTCAGCTCCTGAATGCCTGCTTTTTTTTAAATCCCAAAGACAGATCTTGCATTACAATACTGTATTTCAATGGGAACGTTTGGCAAGTGGCACCGCCTGCCAAATGTGACATGCCAAGCTGAATTTGCCACATTGCGAAGCATGGTGGACATGGCAATGTGTATGGTCCTAAGCGGCCACCTAGTTATTTTGTAGTTAGGGGGTCGGGGGTGCAACATTCCTGTCACCACCCCCAAACCTTCCCACTGCTGGTCCAGCATCATAGATCCTCAGTCACCTGCCAATTGCCATGACTAAAGTCCCAAAGAATCATGGAATATGTTCTATGAGGTGCGCTTATTGTTCAAGGAAAGTAACATAGGCACCTCACCGATCCCTGCTTTGTGTGGTTGAAGATAGAAGTGGATTTAGAAGAATGCTGGTGACATCATGGCATGTAAAAATGTTGGGGCATTTTTGAAGTAAATAGGGGTTGGGGGCATTTTACTAAAAAATATGCTCATGCTAGAGTTCAACTTTAATGATGGAGATTCCAAGAGAATAATCTGACAGATCACACATTTTGCGAAATCACTACTAGAATTAATCCTTAGGGATTCATTCACATTTAGTTATAGACCCAATAGGGACACAGCAATAGAATTCTAGGCTCAAGTCATTTTTTATACTGTCAAAAAAATAAACATTTTGGTTGCAGTTTGGCCTTAACACTTAAAAGGAACTAACAGGTGTACACAAACATTTTCCTCAAAAAGAGTGGTGTATTAAGCAATGAACCATCATCAGGATGTGATCTTTAGTGGCTCCTAAATGTATGCCAATAAAGTATAATGTAAAAGGTCATTCTGAATAGAACTTCCATTTGGAGCACAGACAAAATTTGCCCCTATTTTATTTACAGACTCCCTTCTCTTTCTCTTCACTCTGCCTTCCCACACAATGTTTCATGACGGAACTCCTCTTCACACCCTGCCATGATCACTTTCAGCTATAGCCCCGGTTCACCTACTTTCTTTTTCTCTAATCCCCCTCTCCCTGTCTAGAATTAGCTGCCTCCTCTTTTTCCCATACAATAAATGTTCAGCTCTTCATCTGCCTCTTCTCCCAGTGCAGTAAGATCAGCTACTGCTGCCTCTTACAACCTACATAGTTGCAATTAGCTTACACTCTGTATTCCCACTTAATTAGTTCAAGTGATACGGTTTCTAATTTCTGCAGCTTTGTTGATCTTACAGACAAGACATTGTTGACAAATGTCAGACACTATTACGATGAGGTTAACACTGGAAATTTTTATTTGAACCCAGTCCAAAATTTTCTCTGGCTTATTTTTAGGGTTTTGTCATGATCTTGTTTATTGAAAGGGTCAGTCAATTGTCTTTACAAGACCATTTTGCAAGTGTGATCTAAATGGTGTCTTAACTTCACCTTCCGACACAGGATACTTTTGGGGATCTGAAACCTTGGCCAATATCAAAGCAATTTCTTTGTCCCATTATTGCCTCGCTATATTAGAGTCCTTCACCTGTAGTTCTGCCCAATTTCTCCCTAAATCTTGTAGGACAATACTGCTTGCCTGCTAAGGACCTAGGCTTGTTTTCTGAGTTGGTGAAGTCATAATTAAATCTGGTATCTCAATTTTCTCTAGCTTTTCATCTATTTCTGGTGGTACAGTTTCTTGAGGATATCATGATAGGGTGCCAGCATTGGAATTGTCTGGTCTAAATTTTATGGTAAATTGAAACTCTGCTAGGCGGGCCACCCATGTTTGCTCCAATGCTCCCAACTTTGCAATTTGCAGATAAGCCAGATGGCTGTGGTCAGTGATTACTTCAAAAGGGCCCATACTGGTGCCAAAAGTTCCAATTGGAAAGTGCTGTAATTTATTGGGTTTCTCTTGGTTTTCTTAAAAGTGTTACCCCAAAATGAAAATTTTCATGTACGTTATCTATTTTTTATGCAAACATGTTTGTAAATGTATCATATTCTGTTTTCATTTCACTTTTTCTGTCAAACACATGATGATCCTGCCAGTCCCCTTTTTGTCCCTTTGCAATCTGACCATGCCAACGAAAGCAGATCCTTGCTGGCATGGTCAGTTTGTATATCTGGGCTTCTATCTTGTAGATACAGGATGTCGCACTGATGCACAGTGTGCCTGTATCTCTGGTAGCCAAGATAGCTAGATAGCTAGCCACTTCCCCCTTTTCCCCCTTATCAGTCTTGTTGGGTTTAATTACAACAGTAGCAGAGTTGGATGAGTGTGACATAACACTTGACCTAAAAATACAAAAAAGGTCACAAGCACTCCAGCATGTAGACAAGTCAATTGTTATTGACTTCAAAAGGTGTCACATCATCAAAGCGACGTTTCGGAACAGTAAAGTCCCTTCCGCAGGCAAAACAGATAATGATGTGTATGTGGGTGTGTATGTTTTTTGAACTATAATACTTGACCTGTCTGCTACTGAGATCTGCCCCCTGTCTTGAGAAAGAAGAACCCAAAATGATGATGTGGTCATGTGACAACAAAATAAAACCTAAAGAAAGTACATGATTATATGCAAAAGTAAATTTGATTAGTGTGAGAGTGTTAGATCAGCAGCGGGTGTGTGTGACCCCCTGGATGGGTTCACACCACAGAAATTAGGCACCGCAAACAAGGATTGCTTCGGGTTAAACACACGTGCAGTTTATTCATAACTAGCTACAAGAAAAGTTGAGCAGAACAAACAAAACATGAAAATGAAGCCTGGCCTGTTGGCCACTTACTATACACACACGGTATCCTGCACTACCCACTAGGTGCAACCTTGTGCTGCCCCCTAGCACCTATCTCCCTATTCCATCAACTGCCACACAGGCTGTGTCTCACCACACGAGATTTGTTTTCCCCTTTTCACCACACAGGTCAGCAGGAAGCTCCCCAGTCTCTTCAGGCATGAAACTGGTTCCAGGGTGGAGCCATTCTCTAAGCAGTCTGGGAGTTCTTATAGAGGCCCTAATGAGCCAGCTTCCTTCAGCTGGGCTCATTACCTCTACCATTCCAGCCTCCCAGTACTCCCTCTTAAGGCCGGACTGGCCATAGGGTAAACCGGGCACTTGCCCGGTGGGCCGGGCCAAACACAATCAACCTGATTGTGTTCGGGCCGGTCCGCTATGCCCGATGGCCGGCTCTGTGCAGAGCAGTGTCTACTGTGTGGTAGCGAGCAGAGCCGGCACTACCACACAGTAGACACTAGAGGGCGCTGGTGTGGGAGGCCAGAAAAACACCTCCTCCCCCAGCTCTCTCTACTCTTTGCTCTTTCCGGAGCTTGCTGGTGCTGTTCCTGCAGCCTGCACTGTCCCGGTATAGGCCGAGATATTAACATATGAATGGGCCGCGGTAATTTGCATATCAATAAGCCGCGACGCATTCATATGTAAATATCGCGGCTCATTCATATGCAAATCGCAACCCCTCCCCCCCTGCTAAGGAAGAGAAGACTGCAAGAACAAGTGTATGTGTATGGTCAGGGGTTTACTCTAAATCATCAACCGGGTCCCAGGGGGGATTTGCAGGATCTGTGTCAGGGTCTATTGTGAGCTCTGCAGGGTCTCAGGTGGGCTTAGCAGCCTGAGACCCCGCAGAGCCCACCACAGACCTTGCAGAGCCCACAGCCGAGTAGGGTAAATTTAGTGTGTGTTGTGAGGGGTGGAGCCTGTTGGTGGTCACGTGATTGGGCTGCTCAGTCTAAAATGCCCGGGCCTATTTTTAGTCCCAGTCTGGCTCTGCTCCCTCCAGTGGAAAGAAATCTGCATACATCCTGAACCTGGGACACACATATATATGCCATTCTGGATACACCCAGGTGATTTCACCTGCCTGCTGTCACAATAGTTACCAAATATTATTTGCTGTCTTCCTATGACTTATTTTTTGAACCCTGTGTTTACAAATACTTTAACCTTTTCTGCCATGAGCAGTAACTCAGTCATCAAATACTTCTCTCTGTTTTCCCCCTCAACTTATATTCTTTTGTTCATTATGCAAAAGTTATTGATTACAACTGCTTCTATTTTTTTTTTTTAGTTTGGCTTCATCCCTTCTTGCCAGATCTCATGTCCCAATACCCAAAATAAGTTTTCAACAGATTACATTTTTGTGGCTTCAGCTTTAATCTATGGTTTGATAAGCCTGTCTCTAAATGCTGAAGGTGTTTTTGACATCAAGAAGTAAATGTTCAAAATATAAATCACACAGACAATATTCCATAGCATTTTAAAAGGTGATGGGGTGTGTTCATAGGTCTGAATGGTATTTGTTTGAATTGAAACAATCCCATCTGCAATTTTGAATTTGCTAATTTTTCCTGGTTGGTTTAAAGTGATTCTTTGGGGGTGATTTACTAACCTTAAACACACGCACGCACTAGGTGCGTGTGATTTTTACACAGCAAAACTTATTTATCAACCAAAAAGTCTCTAAAAGCATATTTCCACTAATGCCATATATGGAAAAATCATGCACATGATGCATATATAATGCTGCTTCACAGTTTAGACAAAAATGGTTAGCTCATGCATTTACATTCCTGCATTCATCAATGCAACCAACACAATGTAGAGCTAATTTACACAACATCACCTTGCAATTCATGCAGGGCTTTGCACAACACACCTGCTGGGTGTGTACACACTACAAAAGGTGTCTAGATTCCCCCAATAGATCATGCTGGGAGGGAACACACTACAGAGGTGCATACTTGTTTGTGGCGTGTTTATAAGGTTAGTAAATCAACCCCTTTGAGTTCTTGTATTTCACCTTTAATGAACATGATGGGAGGCTGTTGAGCATTTTCCTTGGTTAGGAAATAGGCAGCCCCTATAGACTGCTGTATAAACACTAGTTCTAAAATGTTCTGTTCATGACTTTCATTCACAGCGGATGGCTGAAATTGTAAAAATTATATTTCTGGGACTTGTCTTAATCTTTCTTTTAAAGCCTCCTGGATGAAATGATTGTGTAAGCCCGCGGTGAACTGATCTATCAGCCATGATTATGGGACCAGAAAATAAGTTCTTCCAGGCAATTCTCGTTTCTTTATTATTTGTAGCAACTCTTGTATAGCTTTAGCTTACTTTGCAATGCTTTTAAAGTCAGTACACACTGACTTTAATATTGCATCAGCTGTTTCCTTTACAGGTAGAAATATACAAATTATATATTTCACTGAATAATATCGCAGATTGAAACTTTCTTTTTAATTTAAAAGAAAACTTTAAAGAGTAATCTGGTAATTAAGTTATCCACTTTTTACAGAAAGAATATAAATACTCTAAAGATGTATTAAAAGTCCCAAAAGTCTCAAAATGCATTAGATTAAAGCCAAACCGCCAGAAGATAGTTGAAGATCCTCACTTCTGCTTATCCAAACAATGTATTTAAATTGTGTTACTTAAACAGAGCTGTCAGGGCCTGTTGACATCTTTTAGGAATTTAGGTTAGACAATAGAAGTCCATGGATAGCTGCATTGTGTGAATCACAAGGCTTAATGACCAAAATCACAAATCCTTTGGCGTCTAAAACAATTCATACATATGTGTTCCAGCTGTGTTTAGCTGTTTATGTGAGAAATGAAGTAACATTAATTTTAACAAAGTACAGTATGTATTTGATAGTCTTTATTAACTTAAAAAGCAAAATATAATATTAACACAATAATAATATATATACAACTAGCAGTGACATCCTATTAAAATGCAAGGGATATTTAGCCATGGGGCAGAAGGGGATCAACTGTGGCTTTATGTCATGCAATCAAAGGGGTATGCGCTGGAAATGTCTATTTAAAAAAGAATCAAAATTGTAAGTGGGCACATCCCTACTGCACTCCAATTCATATATCACTTTATTTGCCGGTCTGGTTTCATTCATTTAATATGTTCATCCAGATGGTGGTTGCTGTGTTCATAACAGCTTGCTGGTGATCACAAGTAGGCTTGTTAAGAACACTGAAAGTGGATGAATTGGAAAAATTGCATTTGCTGAACCTGAAATATAAAAGTATGCATTTATTATGTTTTATACATTGATCCCATTGACAATTAAAAGAATTACATGAACAGCATTTAGATACGTTATTTGGAAGATATTAGATTAGCTCTGAGTAAAGCCAAACCAGTTACCTAATGGTTTTTGCACTCACAAAGATTCTTAAAACCGTATAAATAAGTAGTACAAAGCTATTCCTAAAATAATTCAAAATAAATATCAGGATGAAGCAAATCAAATCCATACTTTGAAAATTGTGTAGACAACCCAGTTCCATAATTTTGTGTGATTTATTTTCTCTGGATGTCTAAAATTGTCCCAGACTAAACATAGTAAGAAAGATTTACTCAATTTGTATATGCAGATCAGATAGTGTGTTTGGTTCAATATTTATAGTACAAGATTTGTTAAGCGCAGAATATTTGAGTTGATGGAACCAATTATGTTTAAAATTAGTTGTTGTCAACATTTTATGCAGTACTTTTAAAGATGTTTATTACATCATTTCACTTCACTACAGCTGGCATTACTAAACTTGCCTAAAGGCTTCTGGATGCTCAGTGGAATTGGAGCATTTTTTTCAAAGTGATGCAGCAAAAGAGTGGCACTGCTTCATGCTGAATTGAAAAGCTAAGCAGATCTAAGCCATTGCAATGGCTCAGATTTACTCTTATGCACCCCTAAATAAACTCATCTGTGAAGGTCTCAAAGTTGGTCCCCAGATTACATCACTAAATGAAAGGTTTCAAATGTTTCTTGCTTATTTAATTTCAGGTCAACAGGACAGGTCTGTATTTAACTTAATACAGGTTTTCTTTAAAACACTAATACTACAGAAAAACTAAATTAAAAGGTTACACCCATTCAGCTTGGCATGACACATCATGCTATGTTTGAACATGAAAGCCCTAGAGGCCATTTTAGTAGCAGTCTGGTAACTCAGAGCTTTCCACAAATGTTTGCTTGTTGAAAGCTCTGTTAGGAACTGGAAGTTTTAAAGCCAGGAACCTGAAACTCAATAACCTAAAGAACAATATCTTGCTACACCTGATTGCGTACTATATATAGAACAAGCCAGTGCTAGGCAGAGTTTCTATTGATGCAATTGCTGCAAGTGTTTATTATTTATATATTATGTATTTTAATATGTATTTTAATAATTAAACCCTCAAATAAGTTGTTATGTATATCGGATTGGGGTTCTTTGAAAATTCTCTGAAAGGGTATTTGGTTTCTATCAGCCCCATATAATTTCAGCAGAATCTAATAGAGATTCATACTAATAGTTAGTAGACCTTGGGAATTTTAGAAATTTCCTTGGTTCAGTTTTCATGTTGTTAATTAGCTCAAACGTTTAATAGAAAGCTTTGTGGTAACAAAGTATTCTTTACATTATTAACTCACCAAAAAAGTGGGAAGCATTGGTACCATTGGAGCAGGTAGGTTAGGCTGAATTCACACTTGTATATGGGGAAGATTGTATGAGTCTGAGAAATTCCTCTTTGAGGACCATGCAATGTATCTATCTATCTATCCATCCATCCATCCATCCATCCATCTATCTATCTATCTATGATCTAATTACACTTACTGGAATGCAGCTTTTCTGAGAGTGTGTAAGTCACATTTTCTTTTGTGATGAAGACACTAGAAGGGACAAAAAAACACATATGAGAAAAATCCTGATAATATTTTGGAATGCATGCATAATATACATAATATAGATGTATTTCAGCTTAAAGCAGAACTTTTTTTAATACAAACACTCTGAAATTGCAAAAGCATATGGCTTTTCCAGAAGGTCTCTCAGCTGTGGTGTAGGCACAGTGTGTAGGCACCTGGAATTTGCCATGGCCACTTGGTTTCAGCTTTGCAGGCTGTAGTGTTCAGAGTTTATATGCTTTCCACACATCCCTTTCAGTACGTGTTGATGCTCCTGTATTTGTATATGGGGCAGAGACCATCACTGCACATGCTTCTACCCTGTGTTCTGTCTTCTCAATAATTGGAAGCAGCTTTTAAAATAAGTAACAAAAGCCTAATAAAAATACAGGAGACAGGAAGGTTTAGGCTGAGGATAAAGCTACCCTATTACATGCCTGGTTCCTGGCAGGTAAACTGCCATAGGAATGGAACCCTCCGAAATATAAGACATCATAGTATACTTCATCATGTAACATTTATGCAAATGTGAAGTATTCGCATGGACTAAGCAGATAGATTTCATAGTGCAGTCTAAAGCCTTTCTTGTGCATAGTTATTTTGTATGCTGTGATCATGCTTGTAATACTTACTTTATATCAACAGAATCAGGAATTGAGGATGATGGCGAGGTCCAGTTAGTAAAGAGTGAATTATTTGCATTAAAGGTGAAATTCAGCAGTGGTTTTCCAGAACAATCAACACTTTGAGTCGGTATTGACCAATTTCCAACAACTGTGTTGTTTGATAGAGCCTGGAGGAGGACTTTGACACTCTCATTGCCATTGCCAGTGACATTAACTGCAATTCAGATATAAATTGTTATTAGAAACTTGTCAGTGGAGGTAAAACGTTATACACAGAATTTAACATGAATATACTTTTATATCAAAACAATAGTTTAGTGACCTGAGTCAGTAGAAAATACAGTTTCTCTTCTGAGGGCAGTGTCTACTTCCAAATACTTTCAAATGGGAAAGATGGAGAACTTTTAGCACCCTGGTTTCACCCCCAATCACACAGACCAATCAGAAGGAAAGCATCAATATTTATAAGTTAACTGTGCTGTTTTTTACCACTCATTTTCCTTCATGCTAGTGTTTGGAAATAACCAATGCAATAATAGGGAATTTGGATTAATGGGTTAGTGCAATATAACTCTTCTGGCTGTTAAATAGCAGATTTATCTATATAGCACACTATATTAAACCAAAAAGTGGGATAGAAGTATTTGGTTACGAAACACCTCCAAAATAAGGATGGCAGTGAGCAGTCAGTGATGTCGGATTTGTCTGCCAGTGAATATTCACTGAATGTGCAGTGATTTTTTCTAAACTGTCCGGGATGGAGAAAGTTCTAATTTAGTGCATTGTCTGACAGAGTATTTGTCCCTGGAAGTGATGGAAATTAGCTTGTTAACAATTCTTTGGCTTTCAAAAATATAAAATCACTTATTTATTTATACCTTGTATCAAAATTATTTTAGCTTAGTTTGTTTTTGTGATCCATTCTTTTTTATGTGATGAATTTTATACAGTGTGTGTGCTCAGAAGTGTTTTTGAGCGAATGTGTGGCAAATGTCACATTTGTTTTTTTACAAATAGTGTGAATAGTCCAGTAAGCACCACTAAAAAAGTGGATGGTGTACATCAATGAATATTGCTTGATCAGGTCAATGAGTGTTTTGTAAAAGCTGTAAATGATTAACTAATAATTGTTCAGTGAAAAGTTGGTTACTATAGGGTGCGTGTCACATTGCCCATTTATAATTATGCCCCTATGCTGCCCTATGACTTTAAATTCTAAACACCCCTATTGTGTTGGTAAGAGTACTGTTTGCTCCTGTTATCTAGAAGATAACCAGTCTGGACTGAACATGGAAACTGCCATTGCTAACTTGCTTTTAACAAGTTCAGGCTCTGGGTCTCTCAGCCATACCTTCACTTTACTACTAACAGAGTTATTGACCTGAAACCAGCAAACAGCCAGCAAAGTCAGGACTCATTCCTTGCGTATGTTTTATATAATGAATAATTAAGCAGTGCAGCAAGGTTAGTATCAGCAGTGATAGTTCCTATATTTCCCCTTTAATATGACTGGTGAAGGGAGACTACTAAAAATGTTTGAACAATACCAAAACTAGAGAAAATTTTAAGACAACACAAACATTCGGCAATCATTAAAATGAAACTGTGCCAGCTAAGGTAGTCATTGTATACATAACCAAAACTTGTTTTCTTATTTTGGAATAGAGTAGAGAATGAGTAAAACCTTGGTCAGTTTATTTTTCACATTCTGTATTCTGTTGGGAATGTTTCCTTTTCTTGCTGCCTTGGAATGCAAGAGGAAGTTAGATAAAATCTCTACAAAGTAGACTGCTGACACGAGAACAGATGCCACTGGAAGATGAACCCTCACCCTCTGGCGACAAATCCAAAAGGTTGGATTTCCCTTCGCTTTCTGTGTTGGGGACAATGGTCACCAGAACAAATAGAGGGGGTGAATCTCTGCAGTGAGGACACAAAACAGCAATAAAAAATTGACAGGGATTTTAATAGTTCCTGACTCTAGCCAAAACGTTAAAGTTTTGCCTATGCATATACTTCAAATTGTTTTGCAAGAATAAGTATATATATATAAATAAACAACATAAGCAAACAGAATGGCATTGTGACTATGGCATTAGTAGACTTAGTACGTTTGAAAAGTCTTACCTGTATACACAGTATTATTGTAGAGGGTCTTGGGAGAGACTGTAAGTTTATAGTCTTTGTTTTCTGCTGTCTTTTTTGTAAAGTTGCACTCCTCTGGATCAGTTGTGTATCCTGGAGTGATGACTCCAAGGAGTAGGAGAAGAGCTGTGTATCCTGTAAACGACATTGTGGTAGTTTCCTCTTTTCTTTGTAGTTCACTTGTGCTTCTTCGTTTTCGCACACACTTTATATACTGCAAAAATTAAATGATGTACATTCCCACTTCCTTCTATTTGATTACACAAGCAAAAGTTCTTGACAAGTGACACAATGAAACTCTCCCTGTTTTTATGAAACTAATTTGGCAGCCATATTTACAACCTACGTATAACCTGTGACTCACCCATTAGAGAAACATTGGTTACTCATGTTTAAATCTGCTATACATTTATTAATACATTAGTGACTTATAATATATTCCACTTGCAGCATGAGTGATCATTGCAGTAGATGGTACACCAGTTTGACTGGTTTCACTTTACCCTAAATTCTATATTGCTGTGTGATGTTTTTCTAAAACTAAGGAATTGTGAAATAGTTCAAAGTAAATTCTGTAAACTCATCAATGGCTCATCCGTACAAATGCTAAAGAAAACCTCCTTGATGGGAGCCATAGCACCTGTTTCAGATCCACTTACATTTATGACAGATCCAGATTAGAGATGGGCTGCCAGTTTGAGTAGAATGTAAGTTCAACTTGAACTTTGTCTGTTCGAGCATTTGCCCAACGCCGAACATTGTGGGACGTTTACGGTCTGTTCAACCGCACAACTGTGTATGTAAACTGTTAGAGGGAATTATCAAGGACTACTTAGTGGAATTCGTCCGGGATCATAGTATAATAAGTGATGTGCAGCATGGATTTAGGAAGGATCGTTCTTGCCAGACCAACCTGCTCACCTTTTACGAAGAGGTAAGTAGAGATCTGGATGGTGGGAGGACAATGGACGTAGTGTACCTGGACTTTGCCAAAGCATTTGATACTGTGCCACATAAACACTTGTTATACAAGCTAAGGGGTATGGGCATAGATGAATTATTGTGCACGTGGATAGAAAACTGGCTGAAAGAATGTGTACAAAGAGTATCAGTTAATGGCACCTTCTCAGACTGGGCGGAGGTCGCAAGTGGCATACCCCAGGGTTCGGTGCTGGGTCCCATGCTTTTTAACCTATTCATTAATGATATAGGGGAGGGAGTGAGAAGTCATATCTCAGTGTTTGCTGATGATATGAAAATTGGGAGTGTAGTAGACACAGATTTAGACATTACAACATTACAGGAGGACCTGGAGAAAATCGGGGAGTGGGCAACTGTATCGCAGATGAAGTTCAATGTCGATAAATGTAAGGTAATGCACCTCGGAGCTAAATAGACTCCTGGACGAGTTCCTGGGAGACCAGAACATTCAGGGGTACAGGTATAGCTAAGAGAAAAATCACACATGGACTCATATACACGCACACATCAGCTCATAAATGCATACACACAATAGGTTTCACTTGATGGACTTATGTCTTTATTCAACCTCAAATACTATGTAACTATGTAACAACGTCCCACAAGGCAAAGTGCCCTCTGAAGCTCTAATTGGTTAAATGCTTGCACCTGACCACAGGTCAGGTGCAGGACTTTGCCCAAGCAGGGCTCAGTATTAAGTTAGAGCCATGATTGGGCAAAGCCGTGATGACTTTGCCCAATCATGTCTCGCCTGTCAGATGACGGCAAACTACACAATTTGCTGTCACCACTAGCTCCAATTGTTTATGTTTTGCCGGCATCTGTCAAAATGCCATTATGCAGCGGGAGTCGGCGGGGAGAGGACGGGATGGCGGTCGTCGTTTTTAATTTTTTAAAATTATTTTTATTTATTTTTTATTGTTTTATTTTTTATTTCGCCGTCGTCGTGGACAACATGGATTGACCATGGATTACGTCGGTGGATCAATTTTTTGTTTTTTTTAAATATAAAGGACTTGTCAAAAATCCTTTGTTGTGTTTATTTTTGATGGTGTCTGGTGTTTTTATTTAATCTATTTTTGAACACTTTAGTTCACTTCTCATTCACAAGGGAGGGGGGCGGCATCTGGGTCACCCTTGTCCCCATCGGTACGGTCTCGCTCATCCCACCCCTTCCGGCCATTACAGGCCTATGCTCGGATCAAGGGTCTGATATGGAATTTTTGGGGGTGGGGTTCCTCCCTAAAACTCCTAGGGTGGTATGACTTTTAGGGGGAACCCTACACCTTTTTTTAAATAAATGGTCACTCCTAACATTCCTACCAGACCTAAAGGGTCTGGTATTGTTTGGGAGGGGGAACTGCACACTTTAAGAGAAATTTTTTTTTTTCTTTAGAAATGTCATACGTAAAAAACAATGCAAGAAAAGCTATATCTGGCACAATGGGAAGAAGAACACATTTTTAGCTAACCACTAAAAAACTTAGGAAATGCTACATTGACGATATTTTCATTATTTAGGAAGGGACATTGCCCTCCCTAGAAAATTTCATAAATACTTTAAATTATAATGATTATAATCTACAGTTCACATCGCCATCAATACATCCACAGTACATTTCTTAGATTTGGAGATTACAAAGGATCTAAATAGATGGAAGACAAAAACCTACTTCAAGCCTACAGACAAGAATGGATACATACCAATCCAAAGTTGTCACCACTCACAATAGCTAAGGGCTATCCCTGAAGGACAAACTTATGCGTATTAGGAGAAACTGTAACAACCTGGAGGACTTCTATTCACAATCTCAGGTCCTCATCAATAGATTTGTGGAGAAGGGCTACAAGAAGGATGAACTATATGGGATAAGAGACAAGGTTGTGGACCTTGACAGGAAGAACTTATTACAACAGGGTCCAAAAAAGAAAACTGATTCTTTTCCCATATCGTTCATCACCGACTACTCAGCCCAACATCAAGCTTTAGAGCACTTCATTAGGAAGCATTGGGCCATTCTAAAAAGGGACAAAACACTCGGCTCTTTGCTCCCATCTAAACCTAAAATTATCTATAGGAAGGCACCTACCTTGAGGGACAGATTATCCAAAAACGTTATTGAACCACCGAAACAAATTACCTCTTTCTTTGAAGGAGTTGGATTCTATCCCTGCAAAAGATGCTTGGGTTGTAGAACCACAGGACTGAGAACTAAAATTAACTCCTTCAAATCCCAAACAAACGGCAAAGAATACAAAATTAAAAATGTCATCTCCTGTAGCAGCCGCCATGTGACCTACCTTTTAGAATGTCCATGTGGACTTCAATATGTCGGCAGAACTACGAGGGAACTGAGGAAGAGGATAGAGGAACATATTACTACCGGTAATATTAAAAAAAACGGTTCACAAAACATAGCCTGTCTAGGCACTTTAAATTGGTTCATAACCAGGACCCAAAAGCCCAAAAAATATGTGGCATTGATAAAGTTAAAAACCAGAGGAGAGGCTCTAATCTTACCAGAGAAATTTCTAAAAACGAATCCAAGTGGATCTTCCTTCTAGACTCTATGACCCCCAGGGGACTAAACATAGAATTTGACTTAAATTGTTTCCTAAATAACTACTAAATGTTGCAGGTCCCCACAGCCCCCAACCATCTGCTTTAATCTCTCTCTCCCCCTAGTACTCTATGCGCGTTTGTCGCGCGGTTCGGGTCGCACGTTTTTACCGAAACGTTCAGGTGTGAACCAGGCCTAAGGCCTATTCATATTCACAGCTCGATACCCCATACACATAATTCATTATGTATATGACTTTTGTCCTTTTACTCCCTCACAATTTTGCATGCTGATTACACCGATTAATGTTTTTGGAGGCGACATGCGATTGGTGTTGTGTTTACTAAATATCTTCACATATGGATTGCGTCGACTGAAGCGACATGCAATTAATGTTGTCTCTACTATACTAATATCGATGCCTCACTTTTTACACTTAATTTTATTTAACTTAGTTCATATAAAAATTCTATTATTTCCTTTTTTATATTCTCTAATGTATATGTATATTCAAATCATCCCTATATTATCATTGTAATTATATCTTATACACATAGCTCTATTGATTCACACAATTCTAATGTAATTATATTTGCTATATCCAATATAACTTTAGTTATTTGACTAACAATGAAAATCCTACACATGTCAACTGTTTAGGTTTGACTTGATTTAGTAACCAATTATATGAAGTATTATGGATTGTCTAGCTAATCATTTTTATCTATGGAATGTCCTATATATGTCCATTTTATAGCCTTATTCCGTTCTAGTACCAAACTTCACATATCTCTTTCATGGATGTTGAGTGTTTGACCTACTTGCTGATTGGTTGTCCAATCAAAACCAATTAGCAGAGTTTTTATAAACCTATATCCACCTTGTCACTTGATATCTGCCTTTTTTTGAAAAAGTCACATGACGAAACGCGTCAAAAAGGTGGATTCATTTGCACACGAGGAGTCTTCTAAGTTGCTCCAGAGCTTCTTTGTCAGCCGGATTTTATACATTTTACATGTAAGTTGCTACTTTTAATAAATTATAAATGCTTTTACGTACTGCACCATGAGGGCTCTTTTTTCTTAAACCCTGAAAACCCTGTGGATCTCTGAGAGAAGGTCAGTTGAGACTATGCTCAGGAGAAATTACCTCTGGGTCTGAAAGACAGCTCCAGCACTGCAGTGAACAAGCTCCCTGATTTGCATGGTTCCAACGCGGGAAGAACCCAGTTTAAAATGGGACAGGACCGTGGACCAAACCGTCACGAAATTGAGAAGTGTGTTCACTCACTACATTCTGGTGAGTATCCATTATCAGGGGGTCCGCTGGACCAAAGAGAAAGGGATCAACAAATATCTGCCTTTTGTCTTCCTCTCCCGGCTTCTAACACCACTCACTGAACACTGCTTTCTTTTTATTTGACAATCTCACCCCAAGATTGCCACTTAAAGATCAGCTTAAGATTGATACAGACTGCCGATTGCCAATTCGTGACTCTTACGATCTCTGTTACATATTACCACTGATGATTTAATATTGCACTATACCAACTAATTTGACTTATATTTGTTCTCACTCAAGCTCGTCACGATTATCCACATATGTTTTAACCTTTATGATTTCTGGTTTTCACAGGTTGTTTGCTACACCTAAATTTCAGTTAATTATTCATTGACGTTTTCCACACATTTATACACCCCTTTTTTATAACATTTATTAACGATCATTTCTTTCTTTTAGGACTCGCAGCTCCTTTTACCCTTTATTCACTTGTGAACACTTAATTTAATTCAAATTACATTGAGTATTTAATGTAACCACTGATTACATAACCTTACCTTCAAGTGATTTAACCTTTAGCGCTGTGTTACAATTCTTTCATCTACTTTTAAGGTGGTTCACCTGCTTTTTTATTTCATAGCTGCTTTAGGTTCAAGTATATCTTAGATAGCTCCAGGAGCGCAGATTCTTTTCTCTAATGCTAGAAAATCGTGGTTTAAAGAGAGGTATGAGACCAATACATGGATAAATTTGTATCAAAATGTATTGAACATAGAATAAATACTATAAAATAATGTATATCATTGATATAAATAACAATGCCACCAATACAGCTTGTAAAAGCATATGCCCAGGATATACACAACATCAACCAGATATGTCTTGTTATACATCCATTGTTCCAAACATATTCATGGTAATTGACACATCCAATTATGGAAGACTAAAAGGTCCAGTCCCAACGCGTTTCGCAAATAGATTCTTCAGGGAACCAACAAGGGCTAATCTAACAATGGAAAGTGTACATACAGTTATTCCTTTTCACATAGTACCGTGTTTCCTTGAAAGTAAGACCTACCACGAAAATAGGACCTAGCACTATCTTCAGGGATTTCTGTAATATAAGAACTACACCGAAAATAAGACCTAGTTCGGTGGTAGATCTCATATTACAGAAATCCCTGAAGATAGTGCTAGCCGCAGCTCCCTCCCACC